>NC_053027.1:470629752-470835242 GCF_003073215.2 Triticum urartu
AATGCCCCCATCAAAAACACAGTACATTCGATCCAGCCCAATTTTGCCAAAGAAAGTTGATTGTGAATATATATCTTAGTTTGGATGAGATGCACACCTAGCTGATGAACCATTTTATCAAAACATACATGTAGCCATGTTATTACACAATGAAGATTACTCATGCAACCTTCTATAAAAATGATATTCAAGCTGACACGGTAAGTGATTTTAACATAAATTACCTCTGAAATGGCCCGAGGCCTCTACTTCCCACAACTAGAAGATCAGGCTGGACTCTCTTCACCTCATGGCAGATAACCTCCTTTGGATCCCCCTGTTTGGTCCAAGCTTCACATTTTATCTGCAGCATAATTAGATAAGCTGTTAGGAACCAAAATGGCAACTGTTCCTGACTGGAGCCTATAGTACTGGAGAAAAAAACAAAATGTAACTACCCCCAATCGATGGCATTCGTTCACGAAGTACTCAAGTAGGTGAATCCCTCTTATCCTGTCTCTCTGCTTCATGCTCTGGAAGTCCGTCGGTGATGCATATATACTATCCATATCATCAAATCCTTTGGAATTGGCAACAAAGACAAATCAGAAATACACCAGGCAGATAAAAAAATTATGATCCAAATATCTGATGTTTAAGCAAATACTCGGTACTCCATAATGTACTGTTTCACAATAAACTGGGAGAAAATGATACTCCCTCCGACCCGAATTAATTGACACGGCCTCTATACAATGTAAACTGGACATTGTATAGAAGCTGCGTCATTTAATCCGGATCGGAAGGAGTACATGCAAATGCATGCGACATGAGTCTACAAGAAGCGATTTACTGAGCAGAATTCAGGCTGAACATCCACGTTAAATGGGCACCTAGCCTGACAGTGCATCTCAAGGTAGGATTCCTATGCATACAATTTGTTAACCAGATATCAACTATACCATATTATAACATAAAGCACTAGGACCAACTGAGTTACTTTACTACCCAGCTATCTTACAAGCAAGGAGCTATTTCAAGCAGCAAGAAGAAGTGACAAAAAAGAACGGTTTAGAAGACAAAGAGGGAAAGCATTTTAAGTGGCATCAAGAGAAGTGCTCCCTAAGCTTTCTTGGACATTCTCTACTGAATTTCAAGTATCAGCTGAAGTGCCTTTTAGTCCAAAAATCGCGAGAACAGAACAAAGATTCAGGTCAAATCACTGGAAAGCACAAAAGCTATTTTGTCGCATACACTATTTCGAGCAGCATAGCAAACATGGAGAACAAAAGCATGCAAAGTTAGTAAACAACTCGATGGACAGCCAACTCATGTGGATATGTAATACCCTGCAGTTGCTATTATAACGGCATAACGTGCCTTTACCTTCATCCGGCCATTCCATGGGAATCAAAAGGACTAGCTGTTGCAGACTCACTACTATATACCGCCAGGTTAATTCATGAAAACCTTTGCAAAGCAAAATTAAACAGCTTAATTTTTTGGAGCTCTTTCTCTCCGCTAGTTCTACTATAAAATTGAAAGGCAACTCTTCTTTCTTGTAAATTATTTAAAATATTTTGAATTGACTTTGGAAAAATTATTCCCAGAATTTTGCTGGAGGTACGCCTCTAAGGGCATGAGAAGAAAAACGTTAGTGCCCACAGAGAAATAAAGTCATTGTATTCCTGAAGAACGGTTGAATGAATCAAATAGCACATTGTGCAGTTATAATAGCAAGGGAAGAGGATACTCTTCCACCCCAAATTGGCCTAAATAGGATACTAGACATAAATAGGTATTATGAGCCAAATATTGCTGCAAGAGCAGCATTTCTTCAAACACGAGAAACAAGGTGTTGCAGAAAATAATACTGGGCAGCAGAAACAGCTGAGGAATGGTAGATAATATCTCAACGTGTAAGGTGTAGGCTGAAAAGGCCCAAGCCAGTATGCCTTCGTAACTGAACCCAACTGGGGCGCATCAATCAGATGACATGCTCTTCTAAACTGTGCAGTATGCCTTCCATTAAAAAATACACTGTGTAGTACCACCACATGCGTTTGTTAAGATTAGAGGATATAAAACCTCTGCAATCTGCATTTACACAACTTACAGAGCACTAGTATCACACCAGTCATGCAGTACCCTCTATCCAGAAACAGCAAAAACTACATAACCAGCATTCCAGTTCAGTACATTATCAAGGCTAGACAACAGGCCATGAAAGCAGAGTCACTTGGTACATTCGCCACAGCTTCTGGTCATGGCATTTGTAGCGGTACAGTTAATTCAGATGCCGCAACAACTACCAACAAGGCAACAACCACCAGCTAGTATGATTAGTCTACTAAAATTGTACATGCCATTGACTAACCCTGAAACAGAACAAGCTCCCCATAAAGTACCGTGACAACTATATGCAACCGAAAAAGGATGCTACGAGCGGATGCATCAGAAGTAGTATGTAATCTCCCTCTTCTGCCGACAGTTCGTGTGATTCACACCAAAACACTAGAGTCTAGTACACAGGTCGCAGCAGCAGACGCATCCCGTGAACAGGAACAGTGGGATTGCAGTAAGGATAGCACGGATCAATGCTAAGAACTCATCGCGCATTCGATCTGAAACCACTAGGGCGTGCTACGAACAGATACACCGTGATCGAAGAAGAGCCACCGCCCACATCGCGACGGCGTCGCATACCAAGGCCACACCACCACCACCACCCTGCGCCGACCGAGAGGGAACCGGCGCATTTCGTCGAGCACCTCAAGTACGCAGCAAGCAAGCAAATCCACCCATGGGGCACTTCACGGGACGCACGAGGGGGGCGCGCGGTTGCACGTACCGTCCTCGTCGGGGACCTGGACGTGGAGGAAGAGGAGGTGGAAGCCGTCGGTGTTGGAGCGGACGAGCTTGGAGAGCATCCAGTCGAAGGCGGAGCGGCAGCTGATGGAGGGGTGCGGGTACCCCTTGAGCGACGACTCGTTCACCGCCATCATCACCCGCGTCGGCGCCGACGAATCCGCCATTTGCGCACGCCCTCGCTTGCTGTTTGCTTCCTTGGCAAGAAGGGGAAGAGGAGTTTTGGGGAAATTTTGAGGACAAAAAGCAATCCACGCTTTCCTTCTTCATTTATACTGGGTCCGGTCATTTTCACTCTTTTTTGCTATGGCCACATGAGAATAGGTTCACCATCGAGGCCCAAAAGCCGCTCAATTTTGGAATATCCGTGTGAATTTCCGTTATTAGCTTGAATGGAATTGTATTGGCCAATCAATTAAAGAGAAGTAAAAAATTTAGTAAAATTTATAAAACTCACTCGTGAGAAAATGTTTTCATCGTTTGGTTAGACTTTCAATTTTGTAGTACCATGAAGAACAGACTGGGCATGCGAGTGCGTGGCCAGCTCGCCCGTGTTCACGCGTAGTGCTCACGGTTGTTTCTTCTATTAAAAAATGTTCGTCAAGGGCTAGTCTTTATTGGCCCTGTTCTTAATTTATTGGGACATTTACATCTATGCCCTTAACTCGAACCCACTACTCAGTTTTGCCCCTAATTTTTAGGTATGCTCAGTTTTGCCCCTTCGCCGTTAGTTTCACTTATAGAAATGCCCTTCTCTGCCGTTACCGTCCGGTCAAAGGTCTTTGACCGTCCTGAAAAAATAGCAAAAAAAATCAAAAAAATATGAAATTTGGTGGGATCGAAGATAGTCATGTCCGCAAGGCGCGTGCACATTTTCATGCCGTTCGGACACTCCGGGAGCTCGTGTCAAAGGAAAACATAAATTTTGTACGCATGCGAGCAGTAAATTCAAAAAAAAATAGAAAAAAAATCAAAAAAAATGAAATTTCGTGGGACTCAAGATATTCAGGTGCGCAAGATGTGTGCACGTTTTTGTTGTGTTTGGACATTGTAGGAGCTCGTGGAGAAAAAAACAAATTTTAGCTCAAAAAAACTTTGAAAAAATGCACTATTTTGTTTTTTTTCTCTAGAGCGCCCCGTACGTCATTTGATCACCAAAACTTGCAAGCACTTTGTGCACTCAAGCCTCTTTGACGCCAAATAAATTCAAATTTTTTTGAACTTTTTTGCTATTTTTTCGAATTTACTGTTCATAGGCATAAATTATTTTTGTTTTCCTTTGCCACGAGCTCCCGGAGTGTCCAACCAACACAAAAATGTGCACGCGCCTTGCGGACATGACTATCTTCGATCCCACCAAATTTCATATTTTTTTGATTCTTTTTGCTATTTTTTTCTGGATGGTCAAAGTACTTTGACCGGACGGTAACAGCGCAAAAGGGCATTTCTATAAGTGACACTAACGGCGGAGGGGAAAAACTGAGCATACCTGAAAATTAGGGGCAAAACTGAGTAGTGGGTTCGAGTTAGGGGCAGAACTGGAATTGGCCCTAATTTATTTTGTAAGGACATCTTCAACGCAAACCCTTATGATAGACATTGTATTTGTGAGTGGACAGTGATACTCGGGTTAGCCATCCAGCCAGGCCCGCATATATATATTTCAAAGCAAATTTGAACAAAAAGGACAAAATTTATGCAAACCGGATGAATTTCATTTAAATCATACATCATCGACACATTTCAACTAAACAAAAGCGGACGAGACTTTTTCAAACTAATCTAAATGACCGTCCGCCATGGCGAAGTCTGTCTCCTATGTCCTGTCTTCCCCATGTCAGGTAAGCTCACCAGACATGAGCCCCAGGAAAGAATAGGAGTGGCCTTTCTGGGACCCAAGTCGTGGCAGCGTCCCATGTACTACTCTTTCTTACTCGAGTCTGCCGTGTCTACGGTGTCGAACATGGACTTATTAGCCTCGTGGTTGTGGCGGCTGGGCATGAAGTGCGGTTCTAGCGTAGCCGACATGGAGATGATGTCATCCGTGGTCGCATACGCCTCCTCTTCGGCCACCTATGCGTCTATCTCCATGAACAGGGTGTCCCTCTTCGCCCACGGGACATCCAACCGCCATCACTCGTGGCGGCTCTGCGCGTGGACGGGTACAACGCCCGTTGCTCATCTAGAAAGCCTGGATCCTCCGCAACCATGGTTGCGACGACATCGCCGTTCTCCTACTTGTCGCCGATTTGCCCCTCTACAAGCTGGTGCTAGTCGATGAGCTGGAGGTTGTAGCTTTAGTCCTCCAGCATCTATCGAAACGCTCACACCAATGGTGCCTGCAGCTCTTTCTCCATTACGGCGTCGAAGTTCGCACGTGCATGCTCCAAGGTGATACCAACATGGACCGACAAGGGTGGTGGCACTGCTCTCCGGCAAGCTCGCTGGCAAGCCAGCCTGGATCGTGCCGGGCCTGGCCACGTATATTGGGAGTAGAGGTGTGGTGCAGTGTGGATCGTGTCGGACCTGGCCACGTATAAATAGTGGGTGCCAACCAAGCTAAGTGACGGGATGTGTGAATGCGGGTGCCGGTCAGGCTAAGCGGCGTGCTATGTGAATGCGGGCGTCGTAGTGGATTTATCGGCAACTGCGCTTGTTTAATGTCGGCATACGGACAAACGGGCAACCGGTTTGAATGCAAAAAGAGTCGTCCGATCAAGTCTCTCCGACAACGAACATGTGCGGAGATTGACGGTACAGAAAACCTTAAGTACCCTCGGTAGGGTGGCAAACACAACTGTAAATACCAGATCGAGACAGCCGTAAGTGCCAGATCGGAGATCACACGAGGGAGTTACCCAGGTTCCGACCCTCATATTGAGGTAATACTAATACCTATACCTGGCCATCCCTCGGGCCGGGCCAGGCTCGGGCCTGGGTTGGTCGGGCTTTGGGCTGGGCCAACCAAAGCCCGATGCAAAAACCCAGGCTCAAGCCCGGCCCGGCCCACCTGTCGGGCCTAAAAATCGGGCCCGATCCCAGCCATCACGCTAAAAGCCCGCCGGGCCTCGGGCCATGAGTCAGGCATCTTCATTAAACGGTGAAAACGATGGGCCCGGGCCCGGCCCGGGCCGTGCTTCGGGCTCAAAACCTAAGCCCGAGCCCGGCCCATGGACAAGGCCGGGCCGGGCTGCCCATGGCCAGGACTATTAATACCCTACGTCATGCTTTTGATTTGTATTGATGGTGGAGCACCTTGTGCGAGGGGGTTACAATGGAGTTGATGTATGAGTATACCGAGAGTATGGTTCTACGGAAGTAGATGGGAACCACGCCTAGCCTCGGTGACGAGGGCAAGGGTTTACAAGGGATCTAACCGACCTCCCGCCGCCAACATCTTGGTTTGCATGACAAGATGGTCTCATGATCCTTATCCTGGTCTCCGGGCCCCTCCTTTGGTCGGGCTTCTGCTAGGGCTCTAGGCCCTGACGCGGGCCTACTACCGGGCTCCCCTCAGAGAGACCACCCTAGTGTATTGCATCGTCAGTGACCGAGACATGGCGCGGACGCGCTCTCGGCCTACGCGTCGCTTCAATGAGGGCTCCATTGAGAGGTCGTGTTCGTTATGGGCCGACATGAGTGTGGCGTCGGCGCTTTGGTGCAGCACTGACTGGAATGAATATGCGACAACATCTTCATGCGGGAGAGGGGGCGGGGAGAGTTTTCGATGGGACCGGGGTGATAGACGCATGCATGGCAGCGACCTCGATGCTCACAAAGCCCACTTGGGTTGCCTCCGTTTTGCAGGAAAACAGACATCTGTACCGATCCACGGGCCGATGAATACCACGTTGGATGGTAAAATGCGTCCCGTTCGGTCTGAACGGGTGCGGGTGGTCTAAGGGTTCGCATTGGAGATGCCATAATACCATGTATTATCTACTTCATATTTTTACATATTTTTTTGTTATCGGATTTTGGTATAAATGGCCACCGTGATTCTAATTTCATACTAAATCTACTTTTGCTCGTCAACCTTTAATTTACGTGCCTTGCGAAAATGCAGCGAAAAGTTACGTACAAAAGACCAAACAAAGTGTTTGGACCAAGGGAGCTGGGTTACTTTTTCTTGAAAACTATTTCCATATATTAATAAATTAAAAACATTTATACAATTATCCATTACAACTTCAGCCACACAGGGAGAACACTATTAAAAAACAAACCATCAGACCTATTAACAAAACTGAACTTTACAATCTCGTGCGCCACCCTATTGCCCCTTCAGTTAATCTTGGATATCTTAAATCTTGTCATCATTCTGGAGATGCTCAATGCTTCCCTCTTAAGATCAGCTAGAGGAGACCTATCCAAATAATCATTTCCAAGAAAACCACAAAAGAACAACCGGTTTCTAAAATGATAGGCTTGTGGAGATAAATACCGATATAAAGCCCTGCTATGGCTGTTCTAGTTTCGCTTCATCCACACTCTAAGTACCTTCGGTTTACTGTTAGTACAATAATATATTTTTTGACCTGGTAGTACAACAACATTGACTGAATAGAACAATACAGTACTAGCATAGATGTGTTCTGACCATGAGGTGACCATTTACTCCATCCATAGCACATCCCCGGCTTCATTTTTTGTCAGAGTGTGTACAGATTAATATTATCTGCAAACTGATGCATAGAGTATCCGCCAACATGTGGGAAGAAAGAGGGACAATGCGTCTTACTCTTTGGTGCGTTATATGGTGTACGGGAAGCAATATTCATGTTATTTCACTTGATCATCGATTGATAATGATCTTTTTGTGATCTGGTTGGTAGTACTTTCCAGACGTAGCTGACGGCTGTGGTCCGCTAGCATCTCTACGGGGCCAACGTGGCAACAAGCAATGCCGTGGTTGACGCGGCCAGGTGGGGTTCCTCGCGTCACGTCAGACGTGAGCTCGTGATCCACGTAGAGGCTCTTTCATCATGGAGCAACGGCTCATCCTTACACGTGGCCACGTGGGTACTCCCTGCCCACGTGAGTCCTCAAGTCATGCTCCTGTTTTCGAACCGCGTCGGCAGACTCCGCACGGCCTGAGATTTAAAGTGGAAAGGGCTACTTGTTTTACACTAGCATAAAATTCGTACGTGCATGCACTTCGTAGCCAGGACATTAATTGCATGTATAGATATTACTAGTAAAATGGCCCGTGTGGTGTAACAGGAGATTTTTTTTTCATAATCTTCAATAGCCACAAACACATTTTCCTGCATCACCGAGATACATTATCACTCTCAATTTCGTGAAATCATGAACATTTTATTAAACTCGTGCACATATTTGAAGTCGTGAACATTTTTTAAATTCCTGAACACTTTTACAAATTTTCGAACATTTACTAAAATCAAGATTTTTTTTGAACTCATGAACATTTATACTATTTGCAAACATTTTTAAAAACCTAGTGAATATTTTTTTTTAAATCTTGAATCGGCGAACATTTTTTATTTAATAACCATTTGTTAAATGCATGATCATTTTTCGAATCGGCGAACATTTTATGACTGGATAAACTATTTTGTAAGTCACGAACAATTTTTTTAATTTTTAGGATATTTTTTCGTCCATGAACATTTTTTGAATTGGTGTAACTTTGTTTTAACATTTTTTAATACATGAACTATTTAAAAAAATCCTGAACAATTTATAATTTTCTGAACAATGTTTTCAAAATGTCACACATTTTTTGAATAAGCAAATATTTTTATACAAAATTGCAAACATTTTTTGAATCCGCAAACATTTTATGATTTATGAAACATTTTATTTAAAAATTCTCTTTTTATTGTTTTTGGAATTTTATTGAAGTCTCAAATTATTTAAAGTAGAAAAAATAAATGAAAATGAAAAATAAAATAAAAAATAAAATTTAAAAAATAGGCCGCCCGGATATGGGCCGGCCCAGACGGTGAAAGGATCGATGTAGTTGATTAGAGGGGGTGAATAGGCAACTACCAATTCTTAGTTTTTCTTAACAAATTAGGTTTAGCAACAAATAAGTTGTCTAGATATGCAATCATGTGAACAACCTATATGATGCTAGCAACAACAACACAAGCAATAGATACCCCATGTGTTCCACTTTGTAATGCGCCTTTGTGTGTAGTGTTTATACCAATGCATGAGCTGGCGCTCTCATTTGGACAAGAATTGCCCTCCCCCTGTCACAACACGTGGGTGTCTTATGCTGCTTTCTTGTGAACCAGCCGAGGGCTACTTTTGTCCAAATCAGCTTATGAGCACTACATATAGGAATCAAGGCCAAAAAATCTATACGCATTAGAATATGGAATGGAGTACAACACAAGTAAAGCTTGCACAAAGTACATGTAAGAAGTAACCATAAGTGGAGTCGGTGAAGACGAGAATGTGTTACGAAGTTCCTTTCCTTTGAGGGGAAGTACGTCTCCGTTGGAGTGGTATGAAGACACAATGCTCCCCAAGAAGCCACTAGGGTCACCGTATTCTCCTCACGTCCTCGCACGATGCAAGATGTCGTGATTCCACTAGTGGTGCCCTTGAAGGCGGCGACCGAACCTTTATCACAAGGTTGGGGCAATCTCACAATCGAATTGGAGGCTCCCAACACCACCACGAAGCTTCACCACAATGGATTGTGGCTCCGAGGTGACCTCAATTGTGTAGGATGCTGAAACACCCAAGAGTAACAAGATCCGCAAGGGATTAGTGGGGGAAATTAAATTTCTCTTGGTGGAAGTGTAGATCGGGGCCCTCTCAATCAATCCCAAAAAAACCAACAAGTTTGATTGTCTAAGGAGGAAGATCGGGCGAAAATGGATTTTTGAGCAACAATGGAGTTTGGGGGAGCAAGAGGTGGGCCTTCTTGGGAAAAAGACCCCGTTTGTATAGCGACAAAGATTCCAACCGTTGCATAGCTCTCAGCCCGCACCAAGCGGTACTATCGCTCAAGATGGCGGTACTACCGCTTGGGCGGCAGTGCTCGTAGAGTAGTGCAATGGCATGGAGCCACGGGCTGGTAGTGCTGCCGGGGAGGTACTACTGCTCGCCCCAGCGGTACTACCGCTGGGGTTGTAACTCAGGAGCCCATGGGGTAGGGCAAGAACACGGATGGTGACAGCACCACAGTAGCGGTACTACCGCTCCAAGGAGCGGTACTACGGCTTACAAGTGTAGTGTCGCTCATCCACCACTGCCCTACCATCGCTGAGAGACAAGGGAAAGACAGAGAGCTGAGCCAGAGCGGAAGTGGCAGTGGAAGTAGGGGCATTACTACCGCTTACAAGCGGTACTACCACTCTAACTGCCACTTCTACTGCCGCTCGTCCAACTGGGTCAAAAGGAACACAAAGGTAGTATGCCAATGGGACTACCGCTGAACCCGACACGAAATATCGAGACCAGAGAAGGAGCGGTACTATGCACGGTACTGGTGGCGGTACTACCGCCTACAAGCGGCACTACCGCAGCCACGAGCGATACTACCGCTGGCAACTCTCCAACCACCCATGTGAATCACAGAAGGAGAAACTCCATCAGAGCGGAAAGGTAAAGAGGGTGCATGTCAAAATGTGTACGTGATGATTTCACCCAAACCTTTTCAAAGCAGACCCCCTCTTAATAGTACGGTTCTCCTATGACTCAAATCCACCGAAAAGAAATGAAGGAAAATAGCCGTCTTCACCTCTAAAGTTCCGAGGGGCTCGAATCGTCTTGTGCCATATGATAGATTATCTTAAATGATCAATACACACGATTAGTCCGCAAATGCATTGTCATTAATCACCAAAACCATTAAGGGATAAATATGCCCTAACAATCTCCCCCCTTTTGGTGGCTTGATGGCAATGTGGAATTTGCACAAGGATAAACAAGATAAAATGCAAACCCAACACCTACAAAATATAAACGGGCTCCCCCTAGATGGGTGCACTAATTGAATGTGCTTTTCAAATGCAAAGCACGCACTAGGATCAACACTCCCCCTATATTTTATAGACAAGGCAATACTTGCAACAACATAATATGAGAGATAAGTATGGATGCAAGTCATAGCATGTGAGCATAAGGATAAGGGCACAAGATAAGAAATAACTCACAAGCTAACAAGGTACTTGACATGAAGAAAATGATACGGTAGCATACGTATCACACCATTTGAAATAGGTCTCCGGGTCCCACAAGCACAAACCAAACACAAGAGAAAGCAAAGAGTTCACGAGTGAAGAAGGCGAGGCAAGACACACTCATGACTCGGCAAAGAAAATCCCTAAACTCTCTCCCCCTCTCGCATCGAGACACCAAAAGGGCAAAGAGCATGAGACGTCTCCAACGTATCTATAATTTTTGATTGTTCCATGCTATCATATTATCTGTTTTGGATGTTTTATATGCATTAATATGCTATTTTATATTATTTTTGGGACTAACCTATTAACATAGAGCCCAATGCCAGTTTCTATTTTTTCCTTGTTTTTGAGTTTCATAGAAAAGGAATACCAAACGGAATGAAACCTTCATGATGATTTTTCTTGGACCAGGAGACAACCAGGAGACTTGGAGATGAAGTCGGAGGAGCCACAATGCGGCCACAAGGACGGAGGGCGCGCCCAGGGGAGTAGGGCGCCCCGCACCCTTGTGGGCCCCCCACGACCCTCCTGACCTAATTCTTTTGCCTATATATTCCCAAATATCCTCAAACCACCAGAAGCATCCATGAAAACACTTTTCCACCACCGCGACCTTCTGTACCCGTGAGATCCCATCTAGGGACCTTTCCCGGCACCCTGCTGTAGGGGGATTCAATCATGGTGCACTTCTACATCAACTCTATTGCCCTTCCGATGAAGTGTGAGTAGTTTACCACAGACCTACGGGTCCATAGCTAGTAGCTAGATGGCTTCTTCTCTCTCTTTGATTCTCAATACCATGTTCTCCTCGATGTTCGTGGAGATCTATTCAATGTAATACTCTTTTGCGATGTGTTTGCCGAGATCCAATGAATTGTGGATTTATGATCAGCTTATCTATGAATATTATTTGAATCTTCTCTAAATTCTTTTATGCATGATTTGATATCTTTGTAATTCTCTTCGAACTATCGGTTTGGTTTGTCCAACTAGATTGGTTTTTCTTGCAATGGGAGAAGTGCTTAGCTTTGGGTTCAATCTTGCAGTTTCCTTTCCTAGTGACAGTAGGGGCAGCAAGGCACATATTGTATTGTTGCCATCGAGGATAAAAAGATGGGGTTTTCATCATATTGCTTGAGTTAACTCCTCTACATCATGGCATCTTACTTAATGCGTTACTCTGTTCTTCATGAACTTAATACTCTAGATGCAGGAAGGAGTCGGTCGATGTGTGGAGTAATAGTAGTAGATGCAAAATCATTTCGATCTACTTGACACGGACGCGATGCCTATATTCGTGATCGTTACCTTAGATATCGTCATAACTTTGCGCTTTTATATCAATTGTTCGACAGTAATTTGTTCACTCATCATATTATTTGCTATCTTGAGAGAAGCCTCTAGTGAAACCTATGCCCCCCAGGTCTATTTTCCATCATATTAGTTTCCGATCTACTATTTTTGCAATATTTTACTTTCCGATCTATAAACCAAAAATACCAAAAATATTTACTTTATCGTTTATCTATCTCTATCAGATTTCACTTTTGCAAGTAACCATGAAGGGATTGACAACCCCTTTATCGCGTTGGGTGCAAGTTGTTTGATTGTTTGTGTAGGTATTAGGTGATTTGTGCATTGTCTCCTACTGGATTGATACCTTGGTTCTCAAATTGAGGGAAATACTTATCTCTACTTTGCTGCATCACCCTTTCCTCTTCAAGGGAAAAACCAACGCAAGCTCAAGAAGTAGCAGAGCACTACACCGATCCAAGATGGTAGCAACACTCCATGTCTTCACTATCCGTGCTCCTCCTCCTCGGACTCCTCTACAACACGCGACTGGACCTCGTGCGAGTCAAACCACTTGCAGTGCATCGCGGTCCACTCCTCCTCATCTGTGATATTGTCCTCAGACCCACTGGCAACCTCCAGACCAATCTGCCTCATGATGGCCTTGTCACGACTACGGGCCTTCTTCTCTACCACATGCGCCTTTTACTGACCATGAGCCTCCATGTAGAACATTTTTTGCTTGAGCTTCATAGCCCAAGATGGCTCCTCACTGAACGGCTCATAATCGGGCTCATCATTGCCCTCATCCTCTCCTCATCTACAAGGGCCTCCATCTCAGGAGCAGTAGGAGTACCCCAGTTGTCCTTCTGCCTCAGTAGAACCACATCATGAGTAGTCAGGTCACTAGTCACAAACATGTCATCTAGAAAAGCTACACTCCCAAGTCTTCTCAATAAGTGGCATCAAGTAGGGACAGTAGAGGTGCACTTGCGCCCCATCAGGACCGAGTGAAGCTCTGACCACATGACATGGGACACATCCAAAACTTGCCCCTTGTTCTTCTCCTTCTCGCAGATGAGCACATATCCACAAGGTATGAGTGTACATGATCCAAGTTCCCAATGCGAGGGAAGAGCGTGTGCCTGATGACGCGGTGCATGATATCCAAGAACGGGCACAACTCATAGGACTTCTTGTTGGTGGTGGGAGAAATCTTCTCACTACTAAATGGCCAGAGCACAGACTTGTGTGTGGCAGCCACCTCCTTGTGAGGGCGTAACCCAATTGGGGTATCAAGCCCCTTGTCAGCATAGACCAAGAGGGCCATGAAATCCTTCCACTTGGCAGGCAACAGTCTTCCATTTGTCATCCATGTCAATGTCCTCTCCATATCAGTACCAAGATGAACCTTGGCATAGAACTGAGCCACAATCTTTGCATCAAAGTCCTTGTTGAATGTCATTAGACTGATGATATCCAGCTGACCGCACAGTTCAAGAGCTTCACCAAGGTACTTGGGATCCTTCTGCATATGATCCAAATCAATGGACCTAACTCTTACAAAAAGATTCTTCTTCCCTTTGAGCACATCATGATAGATAGAGTGTTGCTGCTTGGTTCAGAAGGGATGACTGACAAGAGCTGGATCTTGCTTGTTGCGATACGGGTTGTGGCAGCAAAAAATACAAAATCCCTAGCAAACAGTTCACTCGCGGGTTTGGTCTTCTCCTTCTGCTTGTTGGCAACCTACTTGGACCTCTGCATAGGCTGAGCACTGGGGGTGGCACTGACATCCTCTGATGTATGGTAATGCTTCGAGCCACCTGGACGATCCGGATTCTCGCGACGGCCTGGTGCCTAGCGCTGCTACTACCTGGAGCCCACAACACAGAGCGAGGGAAAAGTAGGTGTAAACAATTTCATTAGCTAGAAGAGTTAAACAAAAATATTGAAGGTTGAGATGAGGAAATTGGAAGTTGATAGCTCCGAGCGGTAGTACCGCGAGCTCGCAGCAGTAGTATCGCTAGAGGCAAAGGTCAGCGGGCTGACCACTACCGCGGCGAGATCCAACACCTCCGGAGATGCCGAATTGAAATTTCCTCCAACTAAACTTCAATCCACTTATTCTAGTAGTCTTCTATGCCCTACTCATGCCCCGATTTGGCCAAAAATCGAAGAATGCAACAAGTATTGCCCTAGAACCTAGATTCAAAAACTAGAACCATAGGAGAGGAAAACATGGTCAATACTGGGATCCATGGCAAGAGGAAAGGGCGAGGAACAATCTCGCCAATCGGAATCACGGAAGACGGCACAGAATCGGCGGCCCGGCGGTGGCCACCGGAGCATGTTTGTCACCTGGGAGATAGAGGAGAATGTGAGGGAGAGAGAGATGAATGGGTCCCCTTCCCGACTCAGACCCCCCAGATCCTCAGCATGGTAGTACCACTCAGAGGAGTAGTGGTATCGCCTCGATACTACTGCGCGGCAGGAGGCCGGCTAGTACTGCTCTAGCGGTAGTACCATGGTGCTCGGCGGTAGTACCGATTGCAAGCGGTAGTACCGCCCAGACATCAACAGTAGTACCGCGTAGGCGTAAACTTGCAAGATCAAGATGGCATGGTGGCTTATGCAAATATCTAGAGGTTGTAGATGATATGGCTTGGGTTGAAGACATGAAAGACTAGCAGATGGGAAGAGAAACTCCAAGTTCAAGATCTCAAACAAAAGAAGAGAAAACTTGGGGTGTCTCAAATAACAACAAAGCCCTAACACGAGCAAATACCTCACTAGGGGGGGGGGTGGCCGAAGCCACCTATGTTTGAGTCAATTGGTATGGCACCCCAAATATTCTAACCTTGGGACCATGACCAAAACTCATCTTTGACGCACAAGTACCATCAACAATGGCTAATGTGAAAGACTTGATCGATTTATGCATAATTGGGGAGGGAGAGTTCACTTAGATAACAACACTCCCCCGATGTCCATGCCTACATCTAGAACAAGATATTATGATGAATGCAGTGGAGTGTGCCTAGATTCAAGCCACATTGCTCGAATCAATAATATTTAGCTCATGCCTTAACTCGCGAAATTTTGCTTCATCCAATGGCTTTGTGAAAATATCCACCAGTTGCTCTTGAGTGTTGACGTAGATAATCTTGATCTCTCCGTGCTTGATGTGATCTCGAATGAAATGATGACGGATCCCAATATGCTTCGTCTTGCTATGCTGTACCGGATTGTAAGAGATGTTGATGCACTTCCATTATCACATAGAAGAGGCACTTTGTCACAAATGACACTGTAATCCTTTAAAGTTTGTCTCATCAATAGCAATTGTGCACAACAACTTGTGGCGGTTACGTGTCCGGCCTGAGTGGTGCAGAGAGACACACAATTTTGCTTCTTCGAAGACCAACTCACTAAAGAGCGACCAAGGAGTTGGCACCCTCCAAAAGTTAACTTCCTATCCACGATGTCTTCCGCCCAGTCCAAGTCCGAATATCCCATGAGATCAAAGCTTGCTCCTTTGGGAGTATCATAAGCCAAAGTTTAGGGTATGAGCCAAATATCAAAATATCCCCTTGACCGCCACATAGTGACTTTCCTTAGGTGCGGCTTGGAACCTTGCACACATTCCCACGCTCAACATAATATCCGGCCTAGATGCACAAAGGTAAAGCAAGGATCCAAACATGGAGCAATATACCTTTTGATCCATCGCTTTACCGTTGGGATAAATGTCGAGCTTACATTTGGTTGGCATTGGAGTCTTGGCCGACTTGAATCATCTAGCTTGAATCTCTTGAGCATTTCTTGGGTATACTTGGATTGATTGATGAATGTTCCTTCTCTTCTTTGCTTGACTTCGAACCCAAGAAATAACTTCAACTCTCCCATCATAGACATCTCAAACTTCTCGGTCATTAGTGTGGCAGACTCATCATTAAAAGATTTGTTAGGAGAACCAAATATAATATCATCAACATATAGTTGGCATATGAACAAGTCCCCTTGAACCCTATTCATGAAAGGAGTGGGATCTATTTTCCCAATTTCAAACCCACGATCTTGCAACAACTCGGTAAGGTGCTCATACCACGCACGTGGGGCTTGTTTAAGGCCATAAAGCGCCTTATTGAGTTTACATACATGATTGGGGAACTTGGGGTCCTCGAATCCTGGGGGTTGTTTGACATATACCAACTCATTCAAAGGACCATTAAGAAATGCACTCTTCACATCCATTTGTTGCAACTTAAAATCATGATGAGATGCATATGCAAGAAACATGCGAATAGATTCAAGACGAGCAATGTGAGCAAAGGTTTTACCATAGTCAATACCCTCGACTTGGGAGTAGCCTTTTGGTACCAATCTTGCCTTGTTTCAAACCACCACACCGTTCACATCTTGCTTGCTCTTGAAGATTCATTTGGTTCCATTGACATTGTGGTTCTCCTTTGGCCTTGGCACTAATTCCAACACTTTGTTGCACTCAAATTTTTTGAGTTTATCATGCATGGATTCAAGCCAATCCATGTCATTGAGTGCCTCATGTACCTTTTGGGGTTCAACACAAGAAACAAATGCGTGATGCTCACAAAATTTTGTTAATTGTCTAGGAGCAATTGCCCCTTTTCTCAAGCTTCCAAGCACATTCTCCATGACATGTTCTTGATGCTTTAGCTTGGAAGCCACCTTGGCAGCACGACGCTCCAATAGCTCCTCAATAGGCATTTGAGGAGGATCATCTTGATCATCTTCAGCACCATCTTGAGCTTGCTCAAAGTCTTGGACTTGATCTTGGGCATCATTTAGTGCACCACCATCATCATGAAGATGATCTTTCCCTTTATCATGTTCACTTGGTTGAGGGCCTTCACTTTGTTCTTAGGAAGTGTGTGGGTCTAGCATCAGTGATGCTTCCACTTATGTAGAACATTGTTGTCGGTGTCAAAACCGGCGGATCTCGGTTAGGGGGTCCCGAACTGTGCGTCTAAGGCGGATGGTAACAGGAGGTAGGGGACACGATGTTTTACCCAGGTTTGGGCCCTCTTGATGGAGGTAAAACCCTACGTCCTGCTTGATTATTCTTGATAATACGAGTAGTACAAGAGTTTATCTACCACGAGATCGGAGAGGCTAAACCCTAGAAGCTAGCCTATGGTATGATTGTATGTTGTCCTACGGACTAAAACCCTCCGGTTTATATAGACACCGGAGGGGGCTAGGGTTACACAAGGTCGGTTACAAAGGAGGAGATATACATATCTGTATTGCCTAGCTTGCCTTCCACGCCAAGTAGAGTCCCATCCGGACACGGGACGAAGTCTTCAATCTTGTATCTTCATAGTCCAACAGTCCGGCCAAAGGATATAGTCCGGCTGTCCGGAGACCCCCTAATCCAGGACTCCCTCAGTAGCCCCTGAACCAGGCTTCAATGACGATGAGTCCGGCGCGCAGTGTTGTCTTCGGCATTGCAAGGCGGGTTCCTCCTTCGAATACACCACGGAAGAATTTGAATACAAGGATAGTGTCCGACCCTGCAAAATAAGTTTCACATACCACCATAGAGAGAATAATATTTCCACAAATCCAATCTGCTGACACGTTTTGGCAGTATGACATCATGCCATGGCCCGGTAATTATTTGAACCGTTTTTCTTTAACCAGCCCCGCACAAAACGCGAGGCGGTTTCTTGACACGTCTTGTCAAAGCAGAGATCGTGTTCCCTTTATTACGGGATTCTCATCAATACGGACGTGGGTAACCCAACCGTGCCATCAATTATGGCGCTTGGGGGATAAGCGAGTTTTACCAGGCTAGTGGGGGCACATAGTTTAGTCCGCCCTTATAAATGGATAAGATCTCACCTTTTTCTACCCACGCCTTCTTCCTCCTTGCTCATCCATTCTCACGCACTCGAGCTCCAGCGCCCAAGTCCGCATCCTCCTCCTCAACTCTCTCCAAAACATGTTCGGAGCGGGAGGCAAGTGGATGGCCTCCTCCGTCACGGAGGGGCACATCAAAAAGTTATGCGGAGCCGGATACTTAGTCGCGGATATCGCGCACCGACTGCCAGCCGCGGGACAGGTCATCCCTACCCCAGAACCTCACTAGAGGGTGGTCTTCCTCCCCCACTTTGTCCGCGGACTGGGGTTTCCCCTCCATCCATTTGTCCGCGGCCTCATGTTCTATTATGGGCTGGACTTTCATGATCTGGCCCCAAACTTCATCCTCAACATCTCGGCGTTCATCGTCGTGTGCGAGGCTTTCCTCCGCATCCGGCCCCACTTCGGCCTGTGGCTGAAGACCTTCAATATCAAGCCGAAGGTGGTGGGCGGCCAACAAGCGAATGCGGCAAAGCCATGGTGGGCAAGATGCCCAACGTTACATGGCTCGAGGGCTCCTTCGTGGAGACCATAAAGGGGTGGCAATCGGGGTGGTTCTACATCATCGAGCCGCGCGACACCAACTGGGTGGCGGCCCCCGAGTTTCGATCCGGAATCCCCACGCGACTCACTTCCTGGAAGGAGAAGGGCCTGTCCTGGGGTTCATCGGTGGAGCTGGACGGACTCCAGAAGTGTATCCAGAACATGACAAGCAAGAAACTTAAGCTTGTCAACATAGTCCAGGTCATGCTCTTCCGCCGGATCCTCCCGTGTCAACAACGGGACTTCAACTTATGGGAGTTCGACCCGGCCCAGCACCAGACTCTACACGAGCTCTTCGACACGACGCATAAGGATGTATGGAGGGTGCTATTCAAGGGCGCCGAGGTCCCTCCCTCTCTTACCGAGGACCACGGGCTAAGCGCGAAGCGCCCTGTGAATCCGGTAAGTTCTGTATCTGGTAGGATATTTTTTCCCATAGCTTAACCATGTGCGGGGTCTGAGCTCCCATGCCCTTGACAGGACTGGGTGGAGGCATCGGAGCAGATTAACTATCCGCCCCCCTGCCTGAAGACACCGCGGACGCTCTCCTGACGGAGATGCTGACTCCGGCTCCTTATAAGGTGCCAGAGAAGACCAAGAAGAAGGCCAAGGGAACCCGAAAGAGTTCCCGGCGCCAGGTGGTATCGGACTCATCGTCCGATAACTCCGTGACGCACTCCTCCCATGAAGACGAGGAGGAAGATGAGGATGCTCCCCCTCCGGCCGGGGGAGATAAGAAAAGGAAGGCCGCCCCAACCGGGGAGGCCGAAGGGTCCAAGAAGGGAAGGACTCTTCTTCCGGACTGCTCCACCACCGTCGCTAAAGGCGAAGACGAGTGGCTGCTCAGGGCCAAGCCCCTGGCGAAGTCGTAAGTATTCGGATACCAGAGTAACTCATAGCATACCGTTGTTGCACTGCTTCTCCTAACGCCGAATATGATTATGAAGACCGCCCCAATCCCGTATCGACGTGTCTTCGTCGGACGGTTCCTTGGACTCGTCGGATATGGATAGCGATCCACTTCCGACCGCCTCCTCCCCTTGCCCTACGGACAATGCTGAGGTATTGTCTCAAGGGGCGCCGAGCCGGGGGGAGACAGTCCCAGAGGCGCCTCAAGGCGACCTTCTGGACTCCAGGAGCAAAGGGAGCAAGGCTCCCGGGGGCTCCAAGTTCGGCTCTCAGCCGAACACCGCGCCGGAACCTCCAGTGGTTCCGGACTCGGGCAGGCGGCTCCCTTCCAAAAGGGGCAAGACGCCCGTGCCGGTGACCTCTGTCCATCCAGAGGCACCGGACAACCTGCTGGGAGCGCTTCACGGTGCTTCCATCGATGAAGAGCACTGCACTATTATGAGTGCGGTGATCAAGAAGGTTCAGTCCGCCAAGAGCGGACTGACTGAAGCCTGTGCCAGCCTTCTAAGAGGCTTTGAGGTAAGTATTTAGAATATAGGAAAAATATTACCGCATAGACAGTAGCCCCTGATGCTCTGTTTGGTGTTCACAAAGAAAAGCCGAATAGAGGATCAAATAATATATACAGGAGTCTAATATAAGTATGTCTATATGCGTGTGCAGGCTTCGCTGCTGACCTCTGCCGCACTGACTGCGGAGGTCGGTGCACTGAAGCAGGACCTCGAGGGGTCCGAGAAAGAGCTCGGCCTTGCCAAGAGGCAGCTCGAGGAGAACAAAGGTAAGTAATACCTTGTCTATAGGTATATATATATACAAAAAAGATGCGATTGCAAAATGACAAGATCATCATGAATTTGCCAGGGGCCACGACCGAAGTGGCGACCCTGAAGCAAGCGCTGTCTGAGGCCGAAAACAAAGCGGCCCAGGAGCGCACCGAGCGGGACAAGCAAGAGGCACGGGTGGGCGAGGTGCAGCAAGAGCTCCAATATCTCGTGACGAAGCACGAGGCGTTGGAGCTTGACTCGAAGACGCGACAGTCTGAGCTTGCCGCGACCCTTGAGAGCGCAAAGAATGCCAAGGCTGAAGCCCAAAAGGCCCTCCAGGAGATTGAGGTGATGAGAAAGATAGCGGCGGGAAGGCATTCAATATGCAAAGCAAGCATGTGAAAGTAAATTACTTGTTACTTACCCGAGTCCGGAGCTCTCCAGGAGCATTCGCAGATTTGCCCCGCAGCGTGTCGGATGCCGCAAAGTTTTACCAGGCCAAGGAGGGAAGCTCGACGGAGAAGCTGTTCTGGTCTCAGTATACTGGGACCGAACACCCGATGCCTATGAGCGACCAGCTGAAGCATCTGGTCGAGCTACACAAGGCGGCCGAACAAGCCATGAGGGGCCTTATAGTCCGGATGTGGCCTGGCGACGCCCTTCCCAACAACTACTTCGGCCTAGTGAGGCGGCTTGTGGATGCCTGCCCACGGCTGGAAGTCATCAAGCGGTCCGTCTGCATCGAAGGTGCACGCCGGGATTTTGCCCGTGCGAAGGTGCACTGGGCCAAGATGGACGCCGAGAAGCTGGTGAAGGAGGGGCCGCCGCAGGGCAAGGAGCATCGCCACCCCGAGATGTATTATGAGGGTGTCCTGAAGGGTGCCCGTCTTGTAGCGACGAGTGTGCGAAAGATGTAATATTTGAATGAACTTGCTTATGTGATCCTGTATTATGAAAACTTGTTCATATGCGCTATGCAACACTTGTTTGAATTTAAAATATTACCTTCTGTTCGGATGTTTATCAAATCTGAGAGATGGCTAGTCGTCGGCTTCTGCCCCCATGCCACGAGTGTTGGGGTGTTCGGGATAAACCTGAGCACTCTTGTTCCCATTTTTGGGTCCTTCGAGGGAGGTGCTCAGCACAACGAACAAGGCAATCAGACTATAATGCTTTATCACTCTCACTTAGCCATAGAATTCTATAATTTTAAATTTTGGCGAAGCCCCTAGTATTCGGAAGGCCGAATTCGGGGCGCTATACACGCCGTAAGCCGGACAAAGCCGACTCCTCACTCTAAGCGGCATAAGTCTTTAGGGACTCGAAACCTCTCGAACAACGACCAGTCTCTCGCCTTATCATGACGGTCAGTTTTAGCTTTCTCTACTGAGGTGCTTAGCCCAGCTGAACCGGGGCACAATCGCAGTAGTTCTCCCAGTGCTACCTTAGCCGATATAGCGGAATGTAAGGTACCAAAACACGGGAGCCGGGAAAACCCAACTATTGACCCAAGACATGATTCGGAGCTGATGCATATAATGCTATAAGTTCGGGGTGCCACATTGTCGAAAGTGTTCGGACTTCTCACGCCGTATTATGGGGTATGCTTAAGCCCCTAGCGTATTGGCCGTATCAGAGTGTACGGGTGCTGAATGTCATGAATGAATATATATATATATATATATATATATGTATAAAGAAGAATAGAGAATGCAATAATAGTCTAGTGCTATGCATTGTTTATTCAAAAAGGTGCGTTAAAGCAGAATGATACAAGTAGTGCGATAAGCAAAAAGTAGGACTATTTGACATGTCCCCTCCAAGGGCAAGCTGAGGAATGGTATTAAAGCAAGTATTTCACTCGTTATCGTAGTCCACCTGGGGGTTCTATGGTGCGACGTAGCTTTCTGCCTCCTTGGTTGCTGCACCATGTGTTCGGCAATCATACTGCCGGACAGGGTTTCCAGAGATTAAGGTCCTGGAAGAGAGAAAAATAACAGAGCGGGAAGCCCCTAGTGCGGTTGAGCCGCGTCTTGGGGCGTGCCATAGTCGTGCCCCCCTCCCCACCTATGCCCATGGCATTTTAGTGTGTAATTATGTACACGTGGCACGGATTGCGCTGTTTGGCTGGGACTGGGGTGGGGGCCGCATTGCTATGCGAGCTCGGAACGTGCCAGGCGGTCTTGTTGTCGATTACTCCGGGCGCGCTTGAAGGTGTCCGGGTCCTTAATCGCCGAACTAGTGGATTGCCTTAAGAGGCTGCTTTGCGCTTCTGCTGCGAGGGTCGCAGTGTGCTCCTCCGTGCGGAGAGAGCGCTCTGTGTTTCCATTAACTGTGATGACCCCCCGAGGTCCTGGCATCTTGAGCTTAAGGTATGCATAATGCGGTACTACATTGAATCTCGCAAATGCGGTTCGCCCGAGCAGTGCATGATAGCCACTGCGGAACGAGACTATATCGAAGATTAACTCCTCGCTTCGGAAGTTATCTGGGGATCCGAAGACCACTTCCAGTCTGACTGAGCCTGTGCAATGGGCCTCTACACCTGGTATGACGCCTTTGAAGGTCGTTTTTGTGGGTTTGATCCTTGAGGGGTCTATACCCATTTTGCGCACTCTGTCCTGGTAAAGCAGGTTCAGGCTGCTGCCGCCATCCATAGGGACTCAAGTGAGGTGAAATCCGTCAATGATTGGCTCTAGGACCAGTGCGGCGAATCTGCCATGACGGATACTAGTGGGGTGGTCCCTGTGATCGAAGGTGATCGGGCAAGAGGACCATGGGTTGAACTTTGGGGCGACTGGCTCCAACACATATACGTCCCTTAGCGCACGCTTCTGCTCCCTCTTGGGGATGTGGGTTGCGTATATCATGTTCACCGTCCGCATTTGTGGAGGGAACCTCTTCTGTCCTCCGGTGTTCGGCTGCCGGGGCTCCTCCTCGTCATCGCTATGCGACCCCTTATCTTTGTTTTCGGTATTTAACTTGCCGGCCTGCTTGAACACCCAACAATCCCTGTTGGTGTGGTTGGCTGGCTTGTCGGGGGTGCCGTGTATTTGACACGAGCGATCGAGTATACGGTCCAAACTGGACGGGCCCGGAGTGCTTCTTTTGAATGGCTTTTTGCGCTGACCGGGTTTAGAGCCTTTGAATCCGGCATTGACTGCCGTATCCTCGGTATTGTTGCTGTTAATGCGGCGCTTGTGTTTGTTACGACATGACCTTCCATTGCCATCCTTGGTATCCGAAGTACCATGGTTCTTTGATATGTTATTGCTGCGAGCCAGCCAGCTGTCTTCTCCCGCACAAAAGCGGGTCATGAGTGTTGTGAGGGCTGCCATAGATTTCGGCTTTTCCTGGCCAAGGTGCCGGGTGAGCCACTCGTCACGGATGTTGTGCTTAAAAGCTGCTAGGGCCTCTGCATCCGGACAGTCGACGATTTGATTTTTCTTTGTTAGGAACCGTGTCCAGAATTGCCTGGCCGATTCCTCTGGCTGCTGAATTATGTGGCTCAAGTCATCGGCATCTGGCGGTCGCACATAAGTGCCCTGGAAGTTGTCGAGGAATGCGGCTTCCAGATCTCCCCAACAGCCAGTGGACTCTGCTGGCAAGCTATTGAGCCAATGCCGAGCTGGTCCTTTGAGCTTGAGTGGGAGGTATTTGATGGCGTGTAGATCATCACCGCGGGCCATGTGGATGTGCAGGAGGAAATCCTTGATCCATACCGCAGGATCTGTTGTGCCGTCGTATGATTCGATATTTACGGGTTTGAAACCCTCTGGGATTTGGTGATCCATTACTTCGTCTGTGAAGCATAGGGGGTGTGCAGCGCCTCTGTACTGGGCTATATCGCGACGCAGCTCAAATGAGTCTTGCCCGCTGTGTTCGGCCCGGCCGGATTTACTTTTACTGTATCCGGCGTGACGGTTATCGTCTCGCATAGTGGCGCGCCCTCGTGATCCATAGATCAATCTTGCATGTTTTGCTTTGTCCTCCAATACGTCTCGCAGGTCTAGCATGTTTCTCCGTGCCTTGTCATTTTTATTTGAGTGGCATCGGGGTGCGGGGTGAGTTTTTGGCTGAAATGCCTCTCTGTCGTGGCCACGAGGTGGCCGGTCAGCTGCATCATATGCTGGAGATGTAGGTTTGAGTGCTTCCTCCTCCAGTCGGGGTAGCAACCTACACTTTGGGTAACTCTTGGAGGGCCGTTCGAGTTTATATTCCTCGGCCTCAAGGACTTCAGTCCATCTGTCAGCTAGCAAATCTTGATCAGCTTGAAGCTGCTGTTGCTTTTTCTTAAGGCTATTTGCCGTGGCTATAAGCCGGCGCTTGAAGCGCTCTTGTTCGACGGGATCCTCAGGCACGACGAATTTGTCATCGTCGAGGCTTGTCTCGTCTTAGGAGGGAGGCATGTAATTATCATCCTCTGCCTCTCCATCTGCCACTCTCTCGGGAGGGCTGGCTTCTCCATCCTCCTGCCCTAAATCTTGGTGGAGGGGATTGTTGTCGTCTTCGACACTGTCCGGAGTGGTATTATCTCCTGTGCCGGTGTCACCGTTTTTGCTTTGGCGAGACTTAGAGCGGCGCTGCTGACGTTGGCGCTTGGGTTGCTTCTTGGAGGAATCATTCTCCGCTGTCTCATCGCCATTGCCTTCTTTGGGTGTGTCCACCATGTATATATCATATGATGAGGTGGCTGTCCAGTGCCCTATGGGCATTGGTTCCTCTTCGCCTCCCGCATCGTCGTCCATGCCGTCGATGTCTTCGGAGTCGAAGTCGAGCATGTCGGTTAAGTCATCGACAGTGGCTACTAAGTGGGTGGTGGGTGGGCGGCGAATTTCTTCATCATCCGCATCCCAATCCTGCCGGACATAGTTCGGCCAGGACTCTCCTGACAAGGAGAGAGACCTTAATGAGTTCAGTATGTCGCCGAAGGGCGAGTGCTGAAAGATATCCGCGGAGGTAAACTCCATGATCGGCGCCCAATCGGATTCGATAGGCACGGGCGCAGGCGGTTCAGAGTCCGTGGCCGGGGAGGAATCCGGTAGTTCGGCGTCACGGCTCCCGTGAAGGGTAAGGTCAATACTCGGCACGATCGCCGATGAGAGTGTGGCCTCCGTGGCGGGGTCTATCCACCCGTCCATGGATGGCGCAACTGGCTCCGAATTGAGGGTCGGAGCGTTGCTGGCGCGATCTCCTGGACACTGTCCGATGGTAGAGCTAAATCATGCTCATCGTGACTGTGTGGCGCACTAAGCAGGGGCTCGAATCCATCGAAGATCAAGTCTCCACGGATATCGGCTGTGTAGTTTAAGCTTCCAAACCTGACCTGGTGGCCAGGGGTGTAACTCTCAATCTGCTCCAGATGGCCAAGCGAGTTGGCCCGCAATGCAAAGCCGCCGAATACAAAGATCTGTCCGGGGAGAAAAGTCTCACCCTGGACTGCATCGCTATCGATGACCGAAGGAGCCATCAAGCCTAATGGCGACGACACAAAGGAACTCTCAATGAAAGCACCAATGTCGGTGTCAAAACCGGCGGATCTCGGGTAGGGGGTCCCGAACTGTGCGTCTAAGGCGGATGGTAACAAGAGGAGGGGACACGATGTTTTACCCAGGTTCGGGCCCTCTTGATGGAGGTAAAACCCTACGTCCTGCTTGATTATTCTTGATAATACGAGTAGTACAAGAGTTGATCTACCACGAGATCGGATAGGCTAAACCCTAGAAGCTAGCCTATGGTATGATTGTATGTTGTCCTACGGACTAAAACCCTCTGGTTTATATAGACACCGGAGGGGGCTAGGGTTACACAAGGTCGGTTACAAAGGAGGAGATATGCATATCTGTATTGCCTAGCTTGCCTTCCACGCCAAGTAGAGTCCCATCCGGACACGGGACGAAGTCTTCAATCTTGTATCTTCATAGTCCAACAGTCTGGCCAAAGGATATAGTCCGACTGTCCGGAGACCCCCTAATCCAAGACTCCCTCAATTGTCCTTCTCCTTCGACCACAAGGGGTTCCTCAATGAGGAGTATTTGACCAATCCCAGTTCTTCTTATGGCTTGAGGAGGAATTTCATCACCTACATCACAAAGACCACTTTTCTCCACTTGGAAGCTGTTATTTTCATCAAACTCCATGTTACATGTCTCCTCAATGAGCCTATTGGACTTGTTGAGTACACGGTAAGCATGAGAGTGTTGGGGAACGTAGCATGCAATTTCAAAAATTTCCTACGCTCATGCAAGATCTATCTAGGAGATGCATAGCAACGAGAGGGGAGAGCATCTTCATACCCTTGAAGATCGCAAAGCAGAAGTGTTTATCAACGCAGTTGATGTAGTCGTACACCTTCACGATCCGTCCCGATCAAGTATTGAAAGTACAGCACCTCCGTGTTCAGCACACGTTCAACTCGATGACGTCCTCACCTTCTTGATCCAGCAAGAGGGGCGAAGTAGTAGATGAGTTCCGGCAGCACGGCGACGTGGTGACAGTGTTGGTGAAGAACAATCTCCGCAGGGCTTCGCCAAGCACTACAGAAACTATGACAAAGGATAAACTAGAGGGGACGGGGTTGCCGGCACACCGCTTGGTGATTCTTGATGTGTTCCAGGTGCTAGCCCTGCCCCTCTATTTATATGTTGAGCCCTAGGGTCAAAACTTGGAGTAAAAGCCAAATCAAAGTCGGTTTTTCCCGCAAGGAAGAGTTCTTCTCGGACTTCCAGGACCAAATGCCACGGTCCTTGGCGTCTGGCCCAGACGCCATGGGCCTCGGCGTTTGCCCCCCTGGCCTCCGCAAAACTCCTTTTGCACCGACCTAAAGCCCCGTGGGCTTCACCACTTGGCCGAACCATATCATTCTATATATCAATCTTTACCTCCGAACAATTCCGGAGCTCCTTGTCATGTCCGTGATCTCATCCGAGACTCCAAACAACATTCGGTCACCAACATACATAACTCATATAGTATTATATCGTCAACGAACGTTAAGCGTGCGGACCCTACGGGTTCGAGAACTATGTAGACATGACCGAGACACCTCTCTGGTCAATAACCAATAGCGGAACCTAGATGCCCATATTGGCTCCTACATATTCTACAAAGATATTTATCAGTCGAACCTTATGACAACATACGTAATTCCCTTTGTCATCGGTATGTTACTTGCCTGAGAGTCGATCGTCGGTATCTTCATACCTAGTTCAATCTCGTTACTGGAAATTCTCTTTACTCATTTCGTAATACATCATCCCGCAACTAACTCATTTTTCACATTGCTGGCAAGGCTTCTTATGATGTGCATTACCGAGAGGGACCAGAGATACCTCTCCGATACTCGGAGTGACAAATACTAATCTCGATTCACGCCAACCCAACAAGACACCTTCGGAGATACCTGTAGAGCATCTTTATAATCACCCAGTTACATTGTGAGATTTGATAGCACACAAGGCAGTCCTTCGGTATCTGGGAGTTGCATGATCTCATAGTCAAAGGAATATGTATTTGACATACATGAAAGCACTAGCAATAAAACTGAACGATCAACATGCTAAGCTAACGGATGGGTCTTGTCCATCACATCATTCTCCTAATGATGTGATCCCGTTCATCAAATGACAACACATGTCTATGGTTAGGAAACTTAACCATCTTTGATTAACGAGCTAGTCTAGTAGAGGCTTACTAGGGACAGTGTTTTGTCTATGTATCCACACATGTATCAAGTTTCCGGTTAATACAATTCTAGCATGAATGAGAAACATTTATCATGATATAAGGAAATATAAAAAAACAAACTTATTATTTCCTCTAGGGCATATTTCCTTCGAAGAGTTTGTAGCATAACCAACAAATATGCCCACTTGAGCTGTAGGTTCAAATTTAGACAAATGAACATCTTTCTTGAGAATGAAACACTTACACCTGAACACCGGGAAGTACTTGAGGTTAGGCTTGTTACTGGTAAGTATCTCATATGAAGTCTTGTTCAAGCCTTTGTGGAGGTAGAGCCGATTGGATGCATGACATGCGGTGTTGATGGCCTCGACCCAAAAGTTGTACGGAGATTTGAATTCCACCATCATGGTCCTTGCCGCATCCATCAACGTCCAGTTCTTCATCTCCGCAACACCATTTTGTTGACGGGTATATGGTGCAAAGTATTGATCCTTGATCCCCCAACACTAAGGAACCCATCCAAGGCGTAGTTCTTGAACTCGGTGTCGTTGTCACTTCTAATCATCAATATCTTTGCATCATGTTGACGTTGAGCTTCATTTGCAAAGTCGATGATGGTTTGTTGGGTCTCACTCTTCCTCTTAAAGAAGTATACCCATGTGTATCTTGAGTAATCATCCACAATCACCAAGAAATATTTTCTTCCCCCAAGACTATCGAAGGATGGAGGACCAAAGAGGTCCATGTGAAGGATCTCTAAGGACTCTTTGAGTAGATGATACTCATGGGTCGGTGAGCCGTTGTGGCGCCCCCGATTCAATCGTACACTAATCATACACGCAAATGTGTACGATCAAGATCAGGGACTCACGGGAAGATATCACAACACAACTCTACAAATAAAATAAGTCATACAAGCATCATATTACAAGCCAGGGGCCTCGAGGGCTCGAATACAAGAGCTCGATCATAGACGAGTCAGCGGAAGCAACAATATCTGAGTACAGACATAAGTTAAACAAGTTTGCCTTAAGAAGGCTAGCACAAACTGGGATACAGATCGAAAGAGGCGCAGACCTCCTGCCTGGGATCCTCCTAACTACTCCTGGTCGTCGTCGCGGGCATCACGTAGTAGTAGGCACCTCTGGTGTAGTAGGGGTCGTCATCGACGGTGGCGTCTGGCTCCTGGGCTCCAACATCTGGTTGCGACAACCAGGTAGAAGGGATAGAGGGAAAGAAGGAGAAAGCAACCGTGAGTACTCATCCAAAGTACTCGCAAGCAAGAAGCTACACTACATATGCATGGGTAAATGTGTAAAGGGCCATATCGGTGGACTGAACTGCAGAAAGCCAGAATAAGAGGGGGATAGCTAATCCTTTCGAAGACTACGCTTCTGGCAGCCTCCGTCTTGCAGCATGTAGAAGGGAGTAGACTGAAGTCCTCCAAGTATCATCGCATAGCAATAATCCTACCCGGCGATCCCCTCCTCGTATCCCTGAGAGAGAGCGACCACCGGTTGTATCTGGCACTTGGAAGGGTGTGTTTTATTAAGTATCCGGTTCTAGTTGTCATAAGGTCAAGGTACAACTCCAAGTCGTCCTGTTACCGAAGATCACGGCTATTCGAATAGATTAACTTCCCTGCAGGGGTGCACCACATACCCCAACACGCTCGATCCCATTTGGCCGGACACACTTTCCTGGGTCATGCCCGGCCTCGGAAGATCAACACGTCGCAGCCCCACCTAGGCACAACAGAGAGGTCAGCACGCCGGTCTAAACCTAAGTGCACAGGGGTCTGGGCCCATCGCCCTTAGCACACCTGCACGTTGCGTACGCGGCCGGAAGCAGAACTAGCCCCCTTAATACAAGAGCAGGCTTACGTTCCAATCCGGCGTGCGCCACTCAGTCGCTGACGTCACGAAGGCTTCGGCTGATACCACGACGCCGGGATACCCATAACTACTCCCGCGTAGATGGTTAGTGCGTATAGACCAAATGGCCAAACTCAGATCAAATACCCAGATCTCGTTAAGCGTGTTAAGTATCCGCGAACGTCGACCAGGGCCAGGCCCACCTCTCTCCTAGGTGGTCGGAACCTGCCCTGTCGCTCCGCCTCAAAGATCCACTCGCGGGTGCTCCTCAAGCCGACCCGTCTTTAGTCACCACATGTATCATGTATAAAGTATATAGTATATACCCGTGATCAACTCCCGAGTGATCACGGCCCGATAGTATAGCATGGCAGACGGACAAGGATGTAGGGCCACTGATGAAAAACTAGCATCCTATACTAAGCATTAGGATTGCAGGTAAGGTAACAACAGTAGTAGCAAGGACAGGCTATACATCAGTATAGGATTAACGGGAAGCAGTAACATGCTACACTACTCTAATGCAAGCAGTATAGAGAAGAGTAGGCGATATCTGGTGATCAAAGGGGGGGCTTGCCTGGTTGCTCTGGCAAGAGAGAGTGGTCGTCAACTCCGTAGTCGTACTGGGTAGCAGCGGCGTCGGTCCCGGTGTCTAGCGAGAGAAGAGGGGGAAGAAACAATAAATATTTAAGCAAACAGATGCATAGCGATGCATGACATGACAAGTATCGGTGCTAGGGGTGCCCTATCGCGGTATGAGGTGATACCGGTGAAGGGGGGAAACATCCGGGAAAGTATCCCCGGCGTTTCGCGTTTTCAGACAGATGAAACAGAGGGGGAAAGTTGCGTGTTCGCTATGCTAGGGATGCGTGGCAGATAAACGGGCTGCGTATTCAAATTCGTCTCGTCGTTCTGAGCAACTTTCATGTACAAAGTTTTTCCATCCGAGCTACGGTTTATTTTATATTAATTTTAAAAGATTTAAATCATTTTTAGGATTTATTTATTTAATTTAATCAACATTATCCACAACAGTGTCTGCTGACGTCACCATGACGTCAGCATGACATCAGCAGTCAACAGAGGTGTTGACTGGGTCGCTGACGTGTGGGACCCACTGGTCATTGACTGTCTAGCCTAATCATTGTTTAACTAATCTAACTACTGTTTAATTAAATTAATTAGTTAGTTAGGTTAATCTAATTATGATTAATTAAATTAATTATTTAATAATTAATTTAATTATTATTATTATTTTAATTATTTTAATTATTAATTCTCTTTTTTTAAACGTTTTGTGCGGGGCCCCCATGTCAATGGCTCAGCGAGAGCCTTAGCGGGCGTTCGGGTAACGGGCACCGGCGTCGCTCGTGCGAAGATCGAGACCGACCCGGGGTGGGGGCAAGGCAAGGCCGCGGCCTCTCGAGGGCGCCGGCGCACTGCAGTAGAGGCCGGTGCGGGTGCGGCGGTGGCTGGGACAAGCGCGGCCCGGCGAGGTGCTTCGCACGGCAAGGAACGGGGACGGATCGCGGCGACCGCGGCGCGGTCGGCCGGATCGATGGCGATGAGCAGCGGGGCAGAGGGAGTGGCCGGCGGCAGCGCCAGCGGTGGGGAAAGGGGTGCGGCCCGGCGGACGCAGCGGTAGGGGCGCAAGAGGAGCGCGGGCAGTGGCGAGGCGGGCGGCCCTGAGCAGCGCGCAGCAGGCGCAGGCGGTAGCGCTAGCAGGGAGCGGGGCGGGGCGGCGCGGTAGTGGGCCTCGATGGCCGGGGACAGAGAGCCAGGGGAGAGAGGGAGGGAGGCCGGAGCTCACGGCGGGGCATAGGGTCTCGGCAGTGGCTCGGGGAGGAGTCAGGGAAGCGAGATCCGGCGACGGGGCGGCGACACGACGGCGATCCAGGGCGGTGGCCGATCCTGGCGAAGACGGTGAGGGGGCTCCGGCGGCGCGGTCCTCGTGCGGCGCCAGAGGTGGTCGGGGCACGATGCGGCGGGGCGCACCCGGCCGGCGGTGCCTGGCAACGGCGAAGCTCCGGGGGAGGGGGGGGCAGAGGGCACGGGGCGCTGAGGTGGTTGCCCCGATCCAGAAGGGGATCGGGGAGTGGGGAGTGAGCGAGTGGGGGGGGGGCGAGTGGGAGGGGTTAGGGTTTCGGTCGGGTGGACCGGGGTTAAGTGGTGGGGGGTGTGGGCCGGCCTGGTTGGCCCGATGGCTAGCTGGGCCAAGGCCCAGCGAGGGAGGGGGTTTCCCCTTTTTTTTGGTTTTGTTAGCTTTAGGTTTTAGCTTTTCTGTTTTGTATTTTCTCTTTTGTATTTACTTTCTTTTATTTATTTTCTTTTCTGTTTTTAAATCATTTTAAATTACTTAGGCATTTTATAAAAATGGGTTTGCTGCACCATAATTACCTTTGTAATATTTGGCGTCCACCGAACATTTTTGCCTCAAATTGGAAGACTTTTATCGTCGACTTTAATTTTAAGTTTGAATTTGACGCGTTTTCGAATTATCCCGAGATTAGTAACAGTAATCGCAGATGACATGGCATCATTAGGAGAGTTTTACTGTAGCCAAATTATCCGGACGTTACAAATCTCCTCCACTACAAGAAATCTCGTCCCAAGATTTAGGAGGTAGAAGGAAACATCGCGGGGTATTCATCGCGAAGACGATCCTCGCGTTCCCAGGTGGCTTCGTCTTCAGAGTGATTCGACCACTGGACCTTGAGGAACTTGATTGCCTTCTGACGGGTGCGGCGTTCAGTTTGGTCGAGAATGCGGACCGGATGCTCTTTATAGGAGAGGTCCTGTTGCAACTCGAGCACTTCATGGTCCACTGCTCGGATTGGGTCCTTGAAGCAACGGCGGAGTTGTGACACATGGAACACATCGTGAACCTGAGAAAGGTTCGGCGGAAGCTCCAGTTGATATGCCACCTTTCCACGCCTTTCGAGAATAGTGAAGAGACCGATATAGCGAGGAGCTAGCTTGCCCTTGATCCCGAAGCGGTGAGCATCCTTCATTGGTGTAACTCGAAGATAAGCCTTTTCGCCAGGTTGATAGACCATGTCTTGGTGATGACGGTCATACTGACTTTTCTGACGTGACTGAGCAGTCTTGAGATTCTCGCGAATAATGCGAACTTGTTCTTCGGCCTGTTGGATAATATCTGGACCGAAGAGTGGTCGCTCCCCAGTTTCTGACCAGTTCAGAGGGGTTCGACACTTTCGTCCATATAGCACTTCGAAGGGGGACATCTTCAGACTAGCTTGATAGCTATTATTATAAGAGAACTCGGCATATGGAAGAGATTCCTCCCATTTCTTGCCGAATGAGATTACACAAGCTCGAAGCATGTCTTCGAGAACTTGGTTGACACGTTCAACTTGTCCTTGTGACTGAGGATGGAACGCAGTACTGAACGACAGATGAGTCCCCATAGCTTCTTGGAAACTCGCCCAAAACCTTGAAGTGAATAAGCTGCCACGGTCTGAACTGATAACCAGTGGGATACCGTGAAGTGAAACAATTCTGGCCATGTAGAGAGTAGCAAGCTGACTAGCAGTGATTGTCTCTTTGACCGCCAGGAAATGGGCAACTTTGGAAAGCCGGTCAATGACGACAAGAATAGCATCATTACCTTTCTGCGATTTGGGAAATCCAGTGACGAAGTCCATCTCAACATGGTCCCATTTCCATTCAGGAATAGAGATAGGTTGCAGAGTTCCAGCAGGCCTTTGATGCTCTGCTTTGATTCGGCGACAAACATCACACTCAGCAACATAACGAGCAATGTCCTGCTTCATATTAGACCACCAGAATCTTTGACGAATATCCTGGTACATCTTTGTACTACCAGGATGGATGGACAGAGGCGTATCATGGGCTTCTTGCATAACCCTTTTAGTCTTATCCAGGTTTTTCTTCGAACATGGTACCACTAGGCGGCCTTTGAAATACAAGGCGCCATCATCGACGATCGTGAAGAATGAGGGCTTTCCTTTTTTTAGGTCGCGCTTAATCTTGAGGACTTCATCGTCACATTTCTGTATCCATTTGATGGTGTCCACAAGATCTGGTTTCGCAACCAGGGTATTGAGAGAACCCTTGGAAACAACATGGAGGTTCCGTTTGGGGAAATCTTCGGGAGGGGGAGCGAGTGATCCCGGAGGAACAATATGGAGGTTCAGCCTTCTAAATTCTTCGGCAAGCGAGGGCTGAACTTTGTGGACCTGGAGGTGGTTGCAGTAAGACTTGCGGCTCAAGGCATCAGCCATTACATTAGCCTTGCCGGGGGTATAGGATATACCCACGTCAAAGTCTGCAACAGTCTCCATCCATCTTTGCTGGCGTAGGTTCAAATCTGGCTGAGTAAACAGATACTTCAGACTTTGATGGTCGGTGAAGATCTCGCAACAGTTACCGAGAAGGTAATGTCGCCACTGCTTCAGTGCATGAATGACAGCAGCAAGCTCGAGGTCGTGAACCGGGTAGTTTTCTTCGTGAGGGCGCAGTTGACGAGAGGCATAAGCAATCACTCTGCGCTCTTGCATTAGGACACAGCCTAATCCTTGACGGGAAGCATCGCAGTAAATGACGAAGTCCTTCTTAGTATCAGGTGGAGCAAGTACGGGGGCAGAAGTCAACTTGTTTTTGAGCGCCTGGAAACTTTCCTGACACTTGTCTGTCCAGTCAAACTTGACACCCTTATGCAACAGATTAGTCAGGGGCCTGGCAATCTTGGAGAAGTTCTCGACGAATCGACGGCAATAGCTGGCGAGACCGAGAAAACTTCGGACTTGCTTGACGTTCTTCGGAGGAGTCCAATCGAGAATAGCCTGAACTCGTTCAGGGTTGACGGCAATACCATCCTTGGAGATGACATGCCCAAGATAGGTTACTTCGGGGAGCCAGAATTCACACTTGGAATACTTAGCATACAGTTGATGTTCTCGAAGCTTCTCCAGCACAAGACGAAGATGTTCAGCATGTTCCTCCTTGTTCTTGGAAAATACAAGGATATCGTCCAAATAAACCACGACGAACTTGTCGAGGTAATCCATGAATATATAATTCATCAGACGAGAGAAGGTGGTTGGAGCATTCGTTAAGCCGAATGACATGACGGTGTACTCGTATGATCCATACCGAGTCACGAAGGCGGTTTTTGGGATGTCCTCTTCACGAACACGGATCTGGTGGTAACCCAACCTCAAGTCGAGTTTGGAGAACACTGATGAACCAGCCAGTTGATCATAAAGATCATTGATCCGAGGAAGAGGGTATTTATTCTGAATGGTAGCTTGGTTTATAGGACGGTAGTCTTGGACCAATCGGTTTGTCCCATCCTTCTTCCTAACAAAGAGAGAAGGTGCTCCCCAAGGAGAGCAACTTGGGCGAATGAAACCTTTGACAAGAGATTTGTCGATTTCCTCCTTAAGCTCAAGGAGTTCATGCGGCGGCATCTTGTAGGGTCGTTTAGCTATAGGGGTAGTCCCGGGTTTCAAGTCGATGATGAATTCGACAGCTCTAGCAGGGGGAATCCCTGGAAGTTCTTCTGGGAATACATCTTGGAATTCACGAACGACGGGAACGTTTTCAATGCCCTCGAGTGGTGCAGCGTTCAACGCATTCAAGGCATAAAGTCGTGCCTCGGCGTTCTGAACTAGATGAGCTTGGTAAGCTATTATTTCATCAGAAGGGTGTAGCAGATGGACGACCTTGGTGGCGCAAACTATAGAAGCAGTATGCGCTTTCAACCAATCCATTCCCAGAATGAGGTCGATGTTAGACGACTTCAGGATAATGGGAGAGGCATAGAATTCTAGCCCTTCGATTTCCACGGGGACATTGATGCCAACCAGTGAGGTTTGACATTGTCCCACGGGGGTTTTTACCAATACCGAAGTGTTCATCTCCTCACATTTAACGTCATGCTTGTATGCAAAATCTTCTGACATGAATGAATGCGATGCCCCTGAATCGAATAAAACAGATGCAGGTACTGAGTTTACGAGGAGTGTACCCATCACGGTAGCAGGCTGGTCTAGAACTTCATTGAGATCAACATGGTTGGCATGAACACGACCATAAGACTTGGCACTGTTGTTGCGAGGCTGGTTGCTTCCACGGCCAGTTGCTGGGAGGGCCAGTTGATTCTGGTTTTGATTGCAATCCCTAGCACGGTGACCTGGCTGACCACACTTGTAGCAGAGGCCATTATTGGGAGTGGGAACAGGAGCTTGTGGTGGTGGAGCTGGAAGTCTTGTCTGCCTAGTTGGAGGAGCAGGCAGACGAGGTGCAGCATAGGACTGCCTTGGGGCAGGTGCATCCGGCTGGTACATGCTGTTGGGGATCCATATCTTGCGCTTCTGCGAGGACGGGCCCGAAGATGAGCCCGTGTCACGGCTGCACTTGTGAGAGCTCTGGTATTCCTGCAGACCAGTTTCGACGTTGATGGCTTTGTTCACCAAGGTGGCGAAATCAGTAAAGTCATGCACTAGAAGTGCGAGCTTGATGTCAGCTTGAAGGCCATCACGGAACTTCTCCTGTCTGCGTGCATCAGTTGCAATGTCTTCTTCAGCATAGCGGGACAAGTCCAGAAACTCCCGCTGATAAGCTTCCACAGTTTTATTGCCTTGGGTGAGGTTGCGGAACTCACGCTTCTTCCGGTCCATAACTCCCTAAGGAATGAAGCGAGCACGGAAGGCAGCTTGGAAGTCTGGCCAGGTGATGATTGTTCCAGCTGCCAGAGTACACCTATGGCTGTCCCACCATTGAGCTGCGGGTCCTTTCAGGAAGAAGGAAGCAAAGGTGACATAGCTGGCAGGGGCTACATCAGCAGACTCCATCTCATAGGTGATGTCACGGAGCCAGTCATCAGCATCTAGAGGCTGAGTTGAGCTGCGGTACACAGTTGGGTTCAGGCGCATGAAATCCTGTAGAGTCACTTGGGTTGGCTGCTGGTTCATATTGGGGCGAGGAAACTGAGCCATAATATTCTCCATGAACTGACGATTCAGCTCAAACTGTTGCATCATCCCAGCCATGTACTCAGGCGGTGGTGGGGCGTTGCCACCACGACCACGACCACCTGGTCTAACCATCCTGCTAATATTTAACAGGGGTAGTTCAGCATTGAGAAATTTGCAAAAATAACAAGAGTCATTCATGATGAAACATGCAGAACGAAAGCAGCACGATAGATACTACATAGTAGTCGGCATATCTTACAAAAGAGATCATGCATGGAGTTCGTTACACAGAGTTTGGTACATAGACTAAGACATCATAGGCGGCACGCAGGCTCGCGGCGAATGCATCTAACACTAACAAGCAAGTCTACATCAGTCCCACGCGGTACTGCGGAGGTAGCTGTAGCCTGAAAGCTGGTAGTGTGGCATCGGGTACACCACGTCGGCAACTTGGGGTCCGCGGGTACTCTGGTGCAGAACCTGACGCTCAAGTGGCAGAAGAGGACCAAGTGCAGGAGAGTAGCCTCCCACATCTGGCCAGCCGACACCCTGAGGCATCACGGTCCTGGCAGGGTAGACCGCAGAACGCGATAGATCACCAGATCGGACAGAGGGGTGCAACAGTGTCAGAGCATGGTAGAGGTGCTGACGAGTGGTGTACAACTCGTGGCGAAGAGCTCGGTTAGCGCAATCCAGCCCATCAGCATGCAGAACCAGGTTCTGATGGTAGAAGGGCTCTCGGGTGACAGTGGAGTAGGCAGCAGTGTAGTAACCCTCCGCACCAACATCGGATGCGATAGCAACGTGCCTGAAGGGGGAGGTATCCAACTCCTGATACTCTCCACGGAGACGTGTCAGAGCAGCATAAGCAGCGTCGTGGACTGCCATATCGATAGTCACTCCAACACCATGAGCAGTGTGCAGCACGGTAGTGGAGTCATACTCTCGAGAGTAGAGGTGGACGATGGCACGGTACTGCTCCTGGTTGAAGTCCTGGTACTCCTCATAGACGGTGTACTCAGGGTGCCAGCGATAACCCAGATAGGTCATCATCTCAACCAACACAGTAGGTGATCCTGAGGCACCAATGGCCATCGTGTGGCGCACGACCTGCCTCGTGGGTTCCATCTGAAAACAAAGATGTTTTCACAGGAGTCAAATGACAATGTGGATAATGTTCAAGTACTACTCTAAAGAATAACTAGGGCTTATCCAACTTTGGGGTGAATGTCGTAACGGGATCCTAGTGTCAGAGTTAGTAAATTCGTTTAACCCGAGTAGAATAGAGTTCAGAGTCCCAGAGTAAAGGTCGAGGAGTAAAAGATCCTAGTACCACCCGATGGCGACGTGGGCCCGTAAGGCACACAGCCAAGTTAGTAAAAGTTTTTGCAATGTCTAGACTCGACTTCGGCCAAGGAGTGTGGAAGGGGGGTTCCTACAGGCAGTCGGCTCTGATACCAACTTGTGGCGCCCCCGATTCAATCGTACACTAATCATACACGCAAACGTGTACGATCAAGATCAGGGACTCACGGGAAGATATCACAACACAACTCTACAAATAAAATAAGTCATACAAGCATCATATTACAAGCCAGGGGCCTCGAGGGCTCGAATACAAGAGCTCGATCATAGACGAGTCAGCGGAAGCAACAATATCTGAGTACAGACATAAGTTAAACAAGTTTGCCTTAAGAAGGCTAGCACAAACTGGGATACAGATCGAAAGAGGCGCAGACCTCCTGCCTGGGATCCTCCTAACTACTCCTGGTCGTCGTCAGCGGGCATCACGTAGTAGTAGGCACCTCCGGTGTAGCAGGGGTCGTCGTCGACGGTGGCGTCTGGCTCCTGGGCTCCAAACATCTGGTTGCGACAACCAAGGTAGAAGGATAAGAGGGAAAGAAGGAGAAAGCAACCGTGAGTACTTCATCCAAAGTACTCGCAAGCAAGAAGCTACACTACATATATGCATGGTATCAACTGGGAATAAGGCCATAGTAAGTGGACTGAACTGCAGAAAGCCGGAATAAGAGGGGATAGGCTAATCCTTTCGAAGACTACGCTTCTGCAGCCTCCGTCCTTGGCAGCATGTAGAAGAAGTAGACTGAAGTCCTCCAAGTAGCATCGCATAGCATAACCCTAACCGATGATCCTCCCCTCGTCGCCCTATGAGAGAGCGACCACCGGTTGTATCTGGCACTTGGAAGGGTGTGTTTTATTAAGTATCTGGTTCTAGTTGTCATAAGGTCAAGATACAACTCCAAGTCGTCCTGTTACCGAAGATCACGGCTAGTCGAATAGATTAACTTCCCTGCAGGGGTGCACCACATACCCCAACACGCTTGATCCCATTTGGCCGGACACACTTTCCTGGGTCATGCCCGGCCTCGGAAGATCAACACGTCGCAGCCCCACCTAGGCACAACAGAGAGGTCAGCACGCCGGTCTAAACCTAAGCGCACAGGGGTCTGGGCCCATCGCCCTTAGCACACCTGCACGTTGCGTACGCGGCCGGAAGCAGAACTAGCCCCCTTAATACAAGAGCAGGCTTACGTTCCAATCCGGCGCGCGCCACTCAGTCGCTGACGTCACGAAGGCTTCAGCTGATACCACAACGCCGGGATACCCATAACTACTGCCGCGTAGATGGTTAGTGCGTATAGACCAAATGGCCAAACTCAGATTAAATACCCAGATCTCGTTAAGCGTGTTAAGTATCCGCGAACGTCGACCAGGGCCGGGCCCACCTCTCTCCTAGGTGGTCGGAACCTGCCCTGTCGCTCCGCCTCAAAGATCCACTCGCGGGTGCTCCTCAAGCCGACCCGTCTTTAGTCACCACATGTATCATGTATAAAGTATATAGTATATACCCGTGATCAACTCCTGAGTGATCACGGCCCGATAGTATAGCATGGCAGACGGACAAGCATGTAGGGCCACTGATGAAAAACTAGCATCCTATACTAAGCATTAGGATTGCAGGTAAGGTAACAACAGTAGTAGCAAGGACAGGCTATGCATCAGTATAGGATTAACGGGAAGCAGTAACATGCTACACTACTCTAATGCAAGCAGTATAGAGAAGAGTAGGCGATATCTGGTGATCAAAGGGGGGGCTTGCCTGGTTGCTCTGGCAAGAGAGAGGGGTCGTCAACTCCGTAGTCGTACTGGATAGCAGCGGCGTCGGTCTCGGTGTCTAGCGAGAGAAGAGGGGGAAGAAACAATAAATATTAAAGAAAGCAGATGCATAGCGATGCATGACATGACAAGTATCGGTGCTAGGGGTGCCCTAACGCGGTATGAGGTGATACCGGTGAAAGGGAAATCATCCGGGAAAGTATCCCCGGTGTTTCACGTTTTCGGGCAAAGGGACCAGAGGAGGAAAGTTGCGTGTTCGCTATGCTAGGGATGCGTGGCGGATAAACGGGCTGCGTATTCAAATTCGTCTCGTCGTTCTGAGCAACTTTCATGTACAAAGTTTTTCCATCCGAGCTACGGTTTATTTTATATTAATTTTAAAAGATTTAAATCCTTTTTAGGATTTATTTATTTAATTTAATCAACATTATCCAGAATAGTGTCTGCTGACGTCCATGACGTCAGCATGACATCAGCAGTCAACAGAGGTGTTGACTGGGTCGCTGACGTGTGGGATCCACTGGTCATTGACTGTTTAGCCTAATCACTGTTTAACTAATCTAACTACTGTTTAATTAAATTAATTAGTTAGTTAGGTTAATCTAATTATGATTAATTAACTTAATTATTTCCTTAATTAAATAATTAATTTAATTATTATTATTATTTTAATTATTTTTATTATTAATTCTCTTTTTTTAAACGTTTTGTGCGGGGCCCCCATGTCAATGGCTCAGCGAGAGCCTTAGCGGGCGTTCGGGTAACGGGCACCGGCGTCGCTCGTGCGAAGACCGAGACCGACCCGGGGTGGGGGCAAGGCAAGGCCGCGGCCTCTCGAGGGCGCCGGCGCACTGCAGTAGAGGCCGGTGCGGGTGCGGCGGTGGCTGGGACAAGCGCGGCCCGGCGAGGTGCTTCGCGGCAAGGAACGGGGACGGATCGCGGCGACCGCGGCGCGGTCGGCCGGATCGATGGCGATGAGCAGCGGGGCAGAGGGAGTGGCCGGCGGCAGCGCCAGCGGTGGGGAAAGGGGTGCGGCCCGGCGGACGCAGCGGCAGGGGCGCAAGAGGAGCGCGGGCAGTGGCGAGGCGGGCGGCCCTGAGCAGCGCGCAGCAGGCGCAGGCGGCAGCGCTAGCAGGGAGCGGGGCGGGGCGGCGCGGTAGTGGGCCTCGATGGCCGGGGACAGAGAGCCAGGGGAGAGAGGGAGGGAGGCCGGAGCTCACGGCGGGGCGTAGGGTCTCGGCAGTGGCTCGGGAGGAGTCAGGGAAGCGAGATCCGGCGACGGGGCGGCGACACGACGGCGATCCAGGGCGGTGGCCGATCCTGGCGAAGACGGTGAGGGGGCTCCGGCGGCGCGGTCCTCGTGCGGCGCCAGAGGTGGTCGGGGCACGATCGGCGGGGCGCACCCGGCCGGCGGTGCCTGGCAACGGCGAAGCTCCGGGGGAGGGGGGCAGAGGGCACGGGGCGCTGAGGTGGTTGCCCCGATCCAGAAGGGGATCGGGGAGTGGGGAGTGAGCGAGGGGGGGGGCGAGTGGGAGGGGTTAGGGTTTCGGTCGGGTGGACCGGGGTTAAGTGGTGGGGGGTGTGGGCCGGCCTGGTTGGCCCGATGGCTAGCTGGGCCAAGGCCCAGCGAGGGAGGGGGTTTCCCCCTTTTTTTTGGTTTTGTTAGCTTTAGGTTTTAGCTTTTCTGTTTTGTATTTTCTCTTTTGTATTTACTTTCTTTTATTTATTTTCTTTTCTGTTTTTAAATCATTTTAAATTACTTAGGCATTTTATAAAAATGGGTTTGCTGCACCATAATTACCTTTGTAATATTTGGCGTCCACCGAACATTTTTGCCTCAAATTTGAAGACTTTTATCGTCGACTTTAATTTTAAGTTTGAATTTGACGCGTTTTCGAATTATCCCGAGATTAGTAACAGTAATCGCAGATGACATGGCATCATTAGGAGAGTTTTACTGTAGCCAAATTATCCGGACGTTACAGCCGTTTCATGTAGTTTTCCTTCAATACAAGCACTTCAAGCTCGATCTTTGGCAAAACTCACATTTGTTAGTCCACGAACGTGATCCTCCTTGAGGAGACTTTGCAAAGATCTCATATTGAGGTGGGCTAAATGGTAATGCCAAAACCACCCCACGTCAACTTTAGCCATTAGCCAAGTCGCGCTCTTAGTGGGTCGAAAAGTCAACCACATAAAGACCATTCTCGACATGCCCAACAAAGGCTACTTTAAGAGTCTCGCTCCACAAAAGGGCCACGGTATCAAGATCAAAGAATGTTGCAAAGCCCATGAGTCCAAGTTGACAAACGGAAAGTAAATTGTATGCAAGGATCTCAACAAGTATAACCTTCTCAATAGATAAAGCTTGAGAGATGACTACCTTGCCAAGATCCAATACCTTAGATGTTGAAGCATCACCGAATTGGACATGAGTGGGCATAGATGGGCTTGGATGCATGTCCACCACCAAGTCCTTGGTCCCGATCATATGATTTGTTGCTCCACTATCGAGCAACCATGACACCCCACCAGAAGCAAACTCCTACAAGAGATTAATGCTTGGATTTAGGTACCCATTTTTGAATGGGTACTTTGATGTTAGCAACAAGGGTCTTAGGAACCTAAATAGACCATTCAATGTACTCATAAGAAGAACCAACAAATTTTTCATAAACATGCCCATAACTAGCACGACATAGAACATAAGAAGGGTTAAAGTTGTCGGTTTTGTTGGGAGGAGTGGTCTTTCCCTTCATGGCATTACCACCCACACCCTTGTCCTTCTTCTTCTCATGAACACCCTCCTCCGCCTTGACGAAGATCTCCTTAAGCAGGAGAGGTTGCTTGGTCTTGCTCTTCTTCTTCTTTGACTTGGGTACAAACCCAAGTCCTTCCTTTGCCACAACTTCCTTTTGATTGCTCAAAAGGTCACTGAGCTTATGCTCACCTTGTATGCAAGTCACAAGGCCTTTCTCAAGTTGCTCTTTCAACTAGGAATTCTCCACCACAAGATGCACATGCTCACAACAAGGGTTAGTGATGTCTGCTAGAACTACGTCGGTATTTCCCCAAAGAGGAAGGGATGATGCAGCACAGCGACGGTAGGTATTTCCCTTAATGATGAGACCAAGTTTATCGAACCAGTAGGAGAACCAAGCAACACTACGTAAATAGCACCTGCACACAAATAACAAATACTCGCAACCCGACGTATTAAAGGGGTTGTCAATCCCTTTTTGGTAGCGGCGCCAGAAATTGGCAACGGGCGTGAGAGAGTTGTAATAATTGATAGATCGAACGCCAAATAAAATAAATTTAAGCAAGGTATTTTTGTATTTTTGGGTTTAATATATCTGAAAATAAAAGGAAAATAAAATAGATCGCAAAGGCAAATAATATGAGAAAGAGACCTAGGGGCCATAGGTTTCACTAGTGGCTTCTCTCGAGAAAAATAGCGAACGGTGGGCAAACAAATTACTGTTGGGCAATTGATAGAACTTCAAATAATCATGACGATATCCAGGCAATGATCAGTATATATGCATCACGTCCAAGATTAGTAGACCGACTCCTGCCTGCATCTACTACTATTACTCCACACATCGACTGCTATCCAGCATGCATCTAGTGTATTAAGTTCATGGAGAAACGAAGTAATGCAATAAGAACTATGACATGATGTAGACAAGATCTATTTATGTATAAATAGACCCCATCGTTTTATCCTTAGTAGCAACGATAAGTACGGGTCGATTGCCCTTCTGTCATTGGGATCAAGCACCGTAAGATCGAACCCACTACAAAGCAACTCTTCCCATTGCAAGATAAATAGATCAAGTTGTCCAAACAAGACCCAAATATCGAAGAATAAATACGAGGCTATAAGAAATCATGCATATAAGAGATCAAATAAACTCAAATAACTTTCATGGATAAAAAGAGATAGATCTGATCATAAACTCAAAGTTCATCGGATTCGAACAAACACACCACAAAAGAATTACATCATATGGATCTCCAAGAGACCATTGTATTGAGAATCAAATGAGAGAGAGGAAGGCATCTAGCTACTAACTACGGACCCGAAGGTCTACAAAGAATTACTCACGCATCATCGGAGAGGAACCAATGGAAGTGGTGAACCTGATGCGGGGCTAACCTGGTGTAGGCCGATCTTTCACGATTGGAGTGGATTCCTTCGAAGAACACGGGGAAGAACAGGGAGAAATCACAAGGGGAAACACTCAAGAACAAGTCCAATCACACATCCACTAGACAATCAAACACACAAGATCCACAAGGTACATGAATAACAAAGGGAAAGATACAAGGTAGAGTTCATCCCAAATCCAAAGGAGATGGGGGCTTGATGATCTAGATAGATCCTTCCCCGAAGGGGTCTTGATATCCCTCGGGATCTTCTCCGAGGAGGTCTTGGCCTCCAATGGAGTAGTCTCTCTCTCTCTCAAGAGGAGAAGATAGGAGCAAAGCTCACATACAAATGAGCTATCACTTTGCTAACCCTAGAAAGGAGGTGGAGGTGGTCTATTTATAGTCTAAGCCACAAAGGGGTAAGTGGGGGAGGGATACAAGGCCAAAGGCCCGTGGCTGCGCATAGGCAGGTACCCGATGTCCGTTAGTGTCGGACATCCAATGGCTCGTGAGGTACCGGACGTCCGGTGTGGGTCGGACGTCCGCTGATTCTTCTCGGGTGTAGCGGCACCGGATTTCCGGAGGTTGTCGGATGTCCGGGCGCTGGGACTTGTCGGACGTCCGGTGGGCGTCGGTCGTCCGACCTCTATAGCACGCGTCAGCTATAGTTCTTCTGGCCGTCTGGGATACGTCAGGTACCGGATGTCCGGTGGCATCCGGGCGTCCGGTGGCTGTAGCTTGTAGCAGCTCCGTTTCTTCCGTCTTCTCTTCCATGCTTCCCTCACAGATGGTGTAGGTGTTCCTTGGCGCTTGGACTCCTCCTCGTCATCCGTGAAGCTCCGGTAATACCTATGCATGCACAAGAGAGGAATGTCAAGTAGTATACCATCCTCGAAGGGGTCAAGTGAACACGTGTAAAGGAGATGATTCACCTTTATGTGTGTGAAGTAGATGCCGCACATGTCACTTGCCAAATGGACTCTTGACATGGTGATCTCCGTAGGATGCTCCGCATCATATCCCCCACCCCCTTGGTAAAGATCCGATCTCGGATCGAAAACCAAATCACCAGGGGAAAGAGATGGCTTTGCCGTGTAGAAGTGGACGTTCACCAAGTACTCATCATCTTCAAGATCGCAATGGGCACTCTCCAATGTCGCACCGTCTAGTGATTCCTTCAAAATGAGCAGGGACAACACACACTTGGAAAAACAAATGTGGTTAGAGTTAGTGCAAAACCAAGCATTCAAGAGGTGATTCACCAAATAAGTGTCATCATCATGCAAAGCATATGGTGTGACAAAGGATTGTGACATGGCATATAAGCACATAAATCGAGCACAAGCAAAGACATGATGGGGACAAGCATGTAAATGTGAGGTAGTGATGCAAATATGTGTGATAAGAGAATAAGCATCTACCTCAAGTTCATAGCAAGCATTCACAAATTGCTCAATGAAAGGTCTATGGAAGGCATAAGAATCATTCACAACACCAAATAAAATGAAGTGTCTAAACACATGGGACAAGTGCTAGACAATCCAAGCATAATGTGCATAGGGTGTAGTGAATATAGTGTGGCACTCAACACAATAGAAAGAGAAATTGTTCATCATGTGTGAGGCAATCAATTCAATCGTGTGACAAGCAATGGGACATGGCATATGTGAAGAAATGACATTGTTGCAACCAAGAATATGATAGGAGCAAGTAATCCAAGAATTGGATGCAACACACAAGGTATATATGTCATGAAGCATGGCAAAGTGGCGACCGTGGATGAAATCAATATCACTAACATGTGCGCAATCAAGGGGTCCAATATGACAAATAAGTCTCATGGTGCAAGCAACACAAGTAGTACGATCCATAATATGCATGCTCATGGTTTGGGGTTTCTCAAAAGAGAATGAACACCTTGAAAGCATGTCCTTGTGCGTCCTTCACAATGCCGAAGCGCAAGCAAAAGCGGTGTAGAAGTAAGTTGTGGTGGAATGTATGAGGCTCGCTCTCAAGACCTCGAATGGTCAACTCACATGAAGTGGAAGTCGACACAAAGTCCAAGTATCCTACACATGCACAAAACAAAGCAAAGAACGTATGCACATGGTAGATAACCACATCATCCATCATGATGGTTCTCTTCTCTTGCACATAACCATTAGAAGCACAAGTGCATGAATAATATGCTGCAACAATGGCTATATTCATGGCACTAGGTATATGGTGCAAAGAGGTAAGACAAGCATGCTTCACAAGGAATATGTCAAAATCTCCAAATATATGTGAGAAAGATATGGGGGCAATCTCATTAGCAAGGCTAAAAGCATCATTGCACTCAATACATGGCAAATCATCTAGCATGAGAGAGGCAACATATGGAGATATATGACAAGAAGCAATAACAATCATGTGCAAAGCATGTAGATGGTTGTCATCAACCGCATGAAATGATCAAGTATGAATCATCGGTGATGCAACAAAAGCAAGCATAGTAATCAAGTCGTGCAAACTAGTGGAGTGAAGATGAAACACACTAGAGGAAATCATGGCAATCATGTCATGTGAGCAAATAATAGGCATATGCAATGCACGTGACATATCGCAAGCACGAACACAAAGCAAGATCATAGTATCATCATAGGAATGGGTCACAAAAGGAACATGGCAATAACTAGCAATATCTCCACCAAGCTTGCAAATAGACATACAAGGACGAGAATCAGTGATCATGTGTAATGCAAAGCATGGATCACAAATGCATGTCAAAGTCATAGGAATAAGCATATCATGCAAAGTGAACATGGCAAGATGGGCATAGAATGTGTAATGGACAATAATCCATAGCCAAGTGAGGGCCATGTAGAAGAAATGCACGAAGTTTTTGCGCAATGGGGACGGTGTGAAATACAATCCACATGATCCCAAGTCATCGTTGCTCTCTAGAGCTCGTTGTGTCAACTCATGGGATTGTGAGCTTGACAAGTATTTATGGGTACCTACACACAAGAGACACAACCAAAGAAATTGTGTGCATGGTAAATATACACATCATCCATCATGATGTGTATGTGCACGTGAGAGTTAGCACAAGATAAGCATTGCTCAAAGAAATTTGATGCATGGTATAAGAACATGTCATCCATCATGAAAGAATAGTTATTGTGTATAACACGATGGGGACACAAATTGAGAATGCAAGTATGTGGCACATCAATAGCATGTTTATGCATGGGGAGCATATGGTGCACACAAGTATTGGGATCATGCAATGGATGGGATGGATCAAAATCTCCTAACATGTGTGAGGAAACTATGGGGGTCTCCTCATGAGCAATATCAGAAACATCATATGGAGAAAATGGACAACATCCAAAACAATGCATATCCGAAGCTAGGTGGTCATGGCATGACATATGAGATAAATGATGCAAAGGGAGCATATCAATATCATCACAAGAAAAACAAATGCCAATAATCATGGGCTTGTCATCTATGCCATATGTGCAAATTGGGTTCATTTTAATGGCATATGCATAATCACTACGAAGAGATTGCAAATATGACATGTGATTAATCTCATGCATAGCATATGACAAGTCAAGCGATTGTCAAACATGATGTGACCTAGAGAATTGTCACAAGAAATCCTATGTAACATGGCATCACAAGCAATCGTCCTACTCATCATAAATGGGCAATAAATCATCACATGAGGAAGTCGAACTAGCATGCAGCATGGTAATAGGTTGATCAACATCACGCAAGAAATAAATGTCAAGAATGTCCATTAGTGGGACTAGAGCATCACCTTCACCTATGTTACCATTGTCATTCCACTCAAGTGGTGTAGGTGAGGTGGGAAAGACCAAATGGTGGTCATCTTCATCATGATGGAACCATGTGGGGGTGCATCATATTCCACCATGGCCATTGTCTTGTCCAAAGGAAGGACGTAGTCGTCGAGTATCAGCGCGTCATCATAAATGGGACCTAGCACCAAATGAGAAGACACAATAGAGGTAGAGGTCAAGTTGTTAGAAATGCAAATGGCCTCACGAGACCTATCAACTATCACACTCTCTCTATGTGGTGTTTCACTCACTCCCTCAAAGTAGGTGCACTCAAACTCACATATGGTGGACTCACTCATCTCACTCAAGTGGTGGGGGTTGTGGCTCTCCTCACATGGGAATTGGGGCAACTCGTCATATATGGGGCTAGTGGTGAACTCACTCTCACTCTCAATATGGTGGCACAAGTCACTCAAGTCATCATACGCCGCCATGGTCGAAGGGAAAATCCCATGCTCAACCATCTCGTTGTCGTTGCCATGGATGAAGGCCGAAGATGGCACATCATCTCTCTCCTCTATGACCGAAGGGAAAATCCCATGCTCGATCATCTCATCATCGTCGCTGTGGATGAAGGCCGAAGATGGCACATCATCACTCTCGCATCCAAAGATGGAAGCATCATCCTTGCTCGCCACCTTGTTGCTCGCCTCCAAATCTTGGTCCTTGAGGGTCTCCGTAGTCGTACTCATCATCGCACCGTCTTGAAAAAGAGTCAAAGTAGAACCGGCATCATCAATGCCACAAAGAGGGATGGCGGTGAAGTCGAACTTGGGAGCATCGTCTTGGAGCTCGTCGGGCTTGGACATCTTCGTGGTACTATCCTCATGCTCGTTCTCATGGAGCTTGGTCGTCGTGAAGTGAGCTCGGGGTGGAGAAGCCTTGGCCTTCATCAATTCTTGTTCCGCCTTGAGATCACCAATGTAGTTGTCGTCGACAAACTTATAGTTCTCGAGGAAGATAGTCTTGGAGATGTCGTTGTTCAATCCCATCATGAAGTGGAACTTCATCGAAATGGGGTCGTCCACACCGGCTCTTCGCAAGGCATGCTTCATCTCCTTGAAGTACTCGTCGATGGACTTGTATCCTTGGATGGTGTTCTCCAATTGGCGTAGAAGTTCCGTGTAGGTTGGAGGCACGAACTCTCGCCGCATAGCTCTCTTCGTCTTGGGCTAACTCATGTTGTAGCTCTTCGGATGTGTGTGAAGCCACCATGTGGACGCGTAGTCGTGGAAGTTTCTTATGGCACACTTCACTTGCTCTTCAGAAGGGACTTGATTTAGCTTGAGGTAGTCGTCCATCAAGTGCTCCCACTCGAGATACTCCTTGGGTTCTAGAGTCCCATAGAAAGGAATCTCGTGGTCGGTGTCGAGGTCGTAGTAGCTCGTGGAAGTCACAGACTTGAGCTTGGGGAGCTTCTCTTGAGGTGCTTGTGGGCTAAGATGTCGTATGTCCGTAGGCGAAGATGCCTTGAAGCCACTTGGCGAAGATGCCAAGGGAGATGGTGAAGTCGTCGAGCGGTTGTTAGTGTTGAGCTCTTGACCTTCACATTCTTATCGGTGGTGGTGTCGATGCTGATGTGATCTTGCCGGAGATGGTAGCTCGGAAGCATGTGCACTTGAGCATCTTCTCCAAGATGAGGAAGACCGCCTATAGGCCTTGATGAGGGCTTTGATCTCCTCCATGTGAGCATGCATCTTTGTGTTGGTGGAGTTTTTCGTGGTATCAAACTCGTCGTTGTTATTGTAGACCGAAGGTGAAATGCCTTGCCTATCCATCACAAGACTCGAGTAGAGGTGAGTAGGAAATGCGATAAACAATATCAAGTTACCTTTTCCCAAAGTTGAGGATGTATCCCGTTTCACTCAATGTGAAATGAAAGAATAGTGGAATTGGTACCGGACTTGTTCACTCACACCTATCAAGTAAAGCTTATGGTGTAGCTTGGTGAGGATAGTGGCACAAAAATTTGATGTAAAATGTTAGCAAGAGTCAATAATGTTGAAAGAGTTTCACAAATTTGCAAGTGAAACAAGTAGACCAATAGCAATGAATGGCACACGGAAACGCACACACACGGATAGATAAATGGGGTCGTGCAACCAAGGAGTAAGCACAAAATGTGGAATCCACAAAAAACGCGCGTGTTGCACAACTCAAGAGAGACGCTAGCACGATTGCTCTATAGGCTGATACGACACTGGTGCACAACCTATAAGATACAAAATGGATAAAATTTCTATCCCAAATATGCTATATATGTATGGTTCCCGGTGTTTCTCACACGATGATCCAAGATGATCAAATATGATATATTGTAATGCACTATGATACGATGCTATGGCTCTTGCTTACAAGCTTCTTTGCTCACTCTTTTTCTTTGCTTAAAATCTTGTTCTTTTTTCTTTTCTTTTTTTGGATGTGGCCACAATGCGAAATGCACAAACCAAGATAGCAATTGTGTATATGCAGGAACAAACTTGTGACACAAGAGATGATATGATACCAAGATGATACCAATGTGACATGGTATGTATGCATTGGAAGGTGTAGACCAATGATCACTAATGTGCACAAGTAACGTTGCCGGCAATGCTCAAATGGCTAGTCTCGATAGGCAAGTAACGCAAAATGGGCTAGGGGTTATCAATGCAATTGCAAGGGGAATATACAATGATGTCGTCGAGGTTACCATCCGTGATGTACGATGACGACCTCGTGGCGATGATGAGTGGCGGTGTTCTCGATGTCGAACCATTCCTAATTAGCTGAAACACCTTAGGAAACGGAGAAACCACGAACTCAAAATCTCAAATGTCAAATGTCAAATGATGGTAGCAGGATGCGGTGGTGGAATGATGAGTTATGCGAGTAGGCAATGCAGAAGTGGAGGTTATGGTGGTGTACTATACACGATGTCGAAGTTGAGGTCACCGTCCCTAAGTAGCCGAAACACCTTAGGAGACTTGAATCACTACTCAAACAACCACTAATTCTATATGGATCACAATGGGTTTGGTTACGGAAGTCGGTGGTGGTAATGGGGATGATGTGGTGAAAGCCCTAGGCAAAGATGCCAAAGTTGAAAATTTTGATGGAGTCAAATGATGTTGGTGGTATTTTTGTGGGAAGGGGGATGTCAATAGCTTCAAAACAATCTAAAGAACGTCAAAATCGGAGTTCGGATGAATTAGTTATGGCCGAAACAAAAATCAGCCGAAGTTAGAATCTACAGGTGTCGGACGTCCGAGAAGTGTCGGATATCCGGTGGTCGGACGTCCGGAAATGGTCGGAAGTCCGTGATTTCAGCTCGGGACCGGGGTTTCAGATTTCCGGTGGAGTCCGTACATCCGGTGGTTCCTGGGGCTCCGGACGTCCGGTGAAGTGTCGGTCGTCCGGTGGGTCTGGGTCAACGCGAGATGCGAGTTTCAGGATGCGATTTTGGGCGGAAATTGGAGATTTTGGGCTCGAAATTGGAGAGATTTTGTGGATGGAAAGTGGGGAAACTTGTGGAGATGCTAGATACACTCGAAACCAAGCAAACCCATGGATCAAAATCAACAAAACATTATCAAACCAACAAATCACAAAAAATGGGGCTATTTTTGGCGGAGATTTTCGAAATTTAGGACGAAATCCAGCAAAAGAAGTCTAGAAAATGACGGGAGGGACTCCAAATACGCGATCAACGTGGCTCATGATACCATATGATGCGGGGCTAACCTGGTGTAGGCCGATCTTTCACGATTGGAGTGGATTCCCTCGAAGAACACGAAGAACACAAGGAAGAACGGGGAGAAATCACAAGGGGAAACACTCTGTAGCGACCCAATCTCAAATGGTCAAGTCTCTGTGCTTCAGTGTCATCCCTGGATCGGTAATGCTGACACACACAGTACTCGAAGGATTTATAACAGAGTGGTAATCACACACTTATTACATCGAATGTCTCAAGAGAGAACTTATTACAATAAATATGGCTTAAGGCCATCTAATACGATAACAATGGAAGGCTTGGAAGATAAAGTGTGCCCATCAACTCCAACGGCATGGCTGAGTGCATGACAAACGACCTTTCGCACCTTACTCCTCGTCTGAAAAGTCTGCAACATGATACGTTGCAGCCCGAAAACGGGTCAGCACATGGAATATACTGGCAATGTAACACATGAGAGTAATGAATAGATAAAAGCTATCACTATATGGTTAATATGTTTTGTGAACAGCCAATTTTTCCCTACAATAAAGGAATATATTTTATTTAACTATCATGGTAGTTGAACAATATTGATAAGGTTCCTCCAACTCAATCCCAATTAAAAGTAATTATCAACCCAACAAATTATTTTAGAGTGATGAGATCCATATGATAATCCAAGAACCAGATACTCAAGATGTCCATAATCGGGGACACGGCTAACCATTATTAGTTTGTACACTCTGCAGAGGTTTGCGCACTTTTCCCCACAAGACTCGATCTCCTCCGTTGGATTTCTCGCACTACAGGGTGTTTGAGAAACGGATGACCGAGACACAATCTTTCAGAAGCATTTGCTCTTTACTCCGGGCGGACCGGTACACCTACAATCCCCTACATCTACTAGTCCACCTCTTCAAGAACTCACGCAACTTACTCAATTATGCCAGAGCCCATAATGGCTTGTGGCTGCACACGGAAGTTTCTAGCATGAATAATCTTATGATCCCTTTGAGCCTGGGTGGCGGACCGTAGGATGATCACACGGGTACTCCGGGATATCCTAGGACAACACTGGATTCTCGAGGTGCCCACAAGCAATCCACCCAGACATGTATTAAAGTTGCCACCTTAAGTTGAACCATTAATTAACAACTCAAATCTTTCATGGATACACTCAAACCCAAACCACGTCTATGAGCATAGCATGGCAATATAAGCATAATGTAGAAGTAACTCCGAAGGGTTTGATAATAAAACAGGTAATAGGTTCTACCTCATTATCAACGTCCCAGACCCACATATTAGGAGATCCTACTCATGCAATGTGTGAAGGTTGAAACTAATGCATAAAAACTGGGTGATAAAGGGGTATGATCAATGTGTTACTTGCCTTGCTGACGATCTGCAAATCCTAAAGACTCGTAGTAGCACGCTTCGCACTCCGGGTGTTCTATTGCAAAAAAACAATAGCATACATAAGCAATCAAGCAAAGATGCACGGGTAAATCTCAAATAAGAAGATCTAACCGGAAAGTTCAACTGAAGAACTCCGGTTTGCAAAAAGAATCAAATCAAACGGAGCAACGAAACTCAAACTGCGAAAGAAACAAGATCCGATTACTAATCTGGACTAAAGTCAAATTTTACAGTACCAAAATCTTGTTCAAGTTGGTTAAATAGAAAGAGGGATTCGAGACGAAGATCTAGGCGCTTGAATCGCATGGTTCCGATAAACGAGCGAAAAGATAAACTAAAATGAAAAATGAGGCAGAAATCACAATCGAAAATAATAGCGGAAAAACTCTGGAAAAAGACCGACGAACAGGCTAATGAACGAACGTTCGCTATCTGCGGTTAACGGGTGAAAACCGTTCGTAAAAATGAACGTACGAACGGGCGTTCGCTAAATAACTAAACCAGGAAAAAACCCAAACCGATCTATTAAAAAAACGGATCTATGGTTTTTACTAGAGAAACCGAACCGGCAAAGAAAACCGGCGGCGGCGGCGAACTCCGGCGAGCGGCCGGGCGGCGGCACGACGGCGAGGCGGCAACAGCAGCGTGCGATGGCGGCGGCTGGTGCGGTGGCGGCGCTAGGGCGGCGGCGGCTTAGGGTTTCGGGTGGGGCGCTGGGCTGTTGGGGTTGGGCTTCGTGGCTTATAAAGGCCGGCCGGGCCAGGAGTCCTAGGCGAACACGACCCGATTAGGTCAGTTACTTTTTTGTTTTTTATATAATTCCACGCAGAAAAACAAAGAAAAGAAATACTAAATGGACTCCAAAAATCCTGAAATAAATTTCTCCGTCATAAAAAATACGCCGGACAAGGTGAACATTTATTTGGACCTCTAATTCAATTTTGAAAAACACATATTTTTCCTAATTCAAATAAAATAGCGATAAAACCCCAAATAAAAATACAAATTGATTTTAATATTTTTCCTCCAACATTTCATTTGTTTTGGAGAAGTCATATTATCTCCTCTCATATAATTTTAATATGAAATATTTTTGAGGGAGAAAAATAATTAAAACCAAAGTGATCCTTGTTTCAATATTTGATAAAACTCAAATATGAGAACGAGGGAAAATCCCCAACTCTCTCCGAGGGTCCTTGAGTTGCTTAGGATTTCGAGGATCACAAGAACGAAATGCAATAAAATATGATATGCATGGATGACCTATGTATAACATTCCAAATTCAAAATTTGGGATGTTACAAACCTACCCCCCTTAAGATGAATCTCGCCTTCGAGATTCGGGTTGGCTAGAAAATAGGTGTGGGTGGTCTTTGCGTAGATCATCCTCTCTTTCCCAGGTAGCTTCGTCCTCGGTATGGTGGCTCCACTGAACTTTGCAAAACTTGATAACCTTGCTGCGGGTAACTCGGCTGGCAAACACGAGAATCTTGACTGGTTTCTCCTCATACGTCAAATCACTGTCCAACTGAATTGCTTCCAGGGGCACTGTATCTCTCATAGGAATATCGGCCATCTCGGCATGGCACTCCTTTAACTGGGAAACGTGGAACACATCATGAACTCCTGACAGTCCTTCAGGTAATTCCAACTTGTAGGCAACCTCTCCCATGCGCTCCAGAACACGGTACGGTCCTACAAATCTCGGGACTAATTTTCCCTTAACTCCAAAATGCTTAACTCCTCGCAGAGGTGACACTCGCAGATATGCTCTATCTCCGATTTCATAGACTACCTCCTTGCGTTTCGAGTCTGCATAACTCTTCTGTCTAGACTGAGCTACTTTCAGTCTATCTCGAATCAGCTTAACTTTCTTCTTGGACTCCTTAATCAAATCCGGTCCAAACAACTAGCGGTCACCAACTTCATCCCACATCAACGGTGTTCGGCATCTTCTTCCGTACAGGGCTTCAAACGGTGCCATCTTCAAATTGGCCTGGTAGCTATTGTTGTATGAGAACTCCGCGTAGGGTAAATTATCATCCGAACTAGACCTGTAGTCTAGTGCACAAGCTCTCAACATGTCCTCCAGAATCTGATTGACTCTCTTAGTCTGTCCATCTATCTGCGGGTGAAAAGTTGTACTGAACTCCAGCCTGGTTCCCAAAGTCTGGTGCAGTTGATGCCAAAACCTTGAAGTAAACTGTGTTCCTCTGTCTGATACGATGGTCCTCGGAACTCCATGCAGACATACGATCCTGGTCATATATATCTTAGCCAACTTTGCACTTGTATATGTGGTTTTCACTGGGATAAAGTGAGCTACTTTGGTCAAGCGGTCCACTACTACCCAAATAAAATCATATCCTGATCGGGTCCTGGGTAATCCGATGATAAAATCCATGCCAAGTTTATCCCACTTCCATTCGGATATCGGCATAGGCTGTAGTAATCCTACTGGTTTCTGATGTTCTGCCTTCACTCTCTGACATACATCACATACGACTACATACTCGGCAATATCCTTCTTCATTCCAGTCCACCAGAAACGCTCCTTCAAATCCTAATACATCTTGGTGTTTCCGGGGTGTATCGAGTATGGTGAGTCGTGAGCTTCCTGTAATATCAACTTCCTGATCTCGGCATTATTGGGCACATATATCCGGTCCTCGAACCACAAGGTGTCATGCTCATCCTCACGAAAACCTTTGGCTTTGCCTTCGCTCATCTTCTCCTTTATCTCGACAATTTCTTTGTCATCCTTCTGGGCCTCTCGAATCTTTCCCAACAAGGTCGACTGAACTTCCATGGTTGTAACAAAACCTTTGGGAACAATCTCTAAACGTAGCTCCCTGAAATCTTCTGCTAACTCCTTTGGCAATCCTCCTGTTACTAAGGTATTGGCATAACTCCTTCAGCTCAAAGCGTCTGCTACGACATTGGCCTTTCCCGGATGATAGTGCAACTTCATATCATAATCCTTTATAAGCTCCAACCATCTCCTTTGCCTGAGGTTCAACTCCTTCCGTGTAAAAATGTACTTCAAACTCTTATGATCCATGTACACAACACAATGATTCCCAATAAGAAAATGTCTCCAGGTCTTGAGTGCATGTACTACGGCTGCCAACTCCAAGTCACGTGTGGCATAATTCAACTCATGCGGTCGAAGTTGTCGTGAGGCATATGAAACAAATCTTCCGTCTTGCACAAGTACTCCTCCAAGTCCTAAGCGAGAGGCGTCGCAATACACTTGGAAATCCTTGCGTATATCCGGCAGGATCATCACTGGGGCTATAGTCAAACGTTTCTTCAACTCCTGGAAACTTGCTTCACATTCCTCAGTCCAATGGAACTTGGTGTCCTTCTTCAAAAACTTCGTCATAGGCTTCGCAATCTTAGGGAAATTTTCAATGAATCTCCGATAGTATCCCGCGAGTCCAAGAAAACTGCGGACCTCTCCAACTGAGGTGGGTGCCAACCACTCAATTACTGACTGAACTTTGGTGGGGTCTACTGCTATACCTTCTCCTGATATAACATGTCCAAGAAATCCAACTTCCTTGAACCAAAACTCACATTTGCTGAACTTGGCATACAACTGATGTTCCCTGAGTTTCTCGAGTACTAAGCGCAAATGCTCCTTGTGTTCCTCTTCATTCTTTGAGTATACTAAAATATCATCAATTAACACCATGAAAAACTTATCTAAGAACTCCATGGACACCTTATTCATCATACTCATGAAATAGGCAGGGGCGTTAGTCAATACAAATGACATAACCGTATACTCATAAAACCCATACCTTGTGGTAAAAGCTGTCTTAGGTATATACTTTTCTCGAATCTTCAACTGGTGGTAACCTGGTCGCAGGTCGATCTTCGAAAACACTTTAGCTCCTTGCAGCTGGTCAAACAGATCATTGATCATCGACAGTGGGCACTTGTTCTTGATTGTCACTTCATTCAACGCCCGATAATCAACAACCATCCTTAGAGATTTATCCTTCTTCTCAACCGATAGCACTGGGGCTCCCCATGGTGATGAACTCCGTCGGATGTAACCTTTCTCCAATAACTCCTTAATCTATTTCTTGATCTCCTCCAGGTCATTCGCAGGCATCCGGTATGGTCTCTTTGATATAGGCCCGGTGCCTGGCAACATCTCTATCAAAAACTCGATGTCTCGATCTGGCGGCATGCCTGGTAACTCCTCTGGAAATACACCTGTGTAATCCTTCACAACAGGCACTTCCTCCTGAACAACTCCTGTGAGAGAATGTACTTGGGTTCTCCTTGGCGCATGCCTGGATACATACTTGATCCTTTTCCCTCCGGGGTAGTAAGCAGAATTGACTTACTGGTGCAATTGATGTTTCCTCCATACATCGACAGCCAACCCATTCCTAGTATCACATCCAATCCTTGCGACTCCAGAATTATCAAGTCAGAGGGGAAAACATGACTACCTAATGGCATCTGAAAACATCCATTGCTTGCCATATAGTCAGCTCCGGGTGAGGTTACTAGCATAGGTGCCTTAAGAACTATAGTGGGAAACTTATACTTATCCACAAATCCCCTTGATATGTATGAATGCAATGCTCCAGTATCAAAAAGAACGATTGCAGTAAATGACTTAACTAAAAACTACCGATAACTGCATCTGGTTGCTCTTCAACCTCCTCCATGTTCATGTGGTTCACTTGTCCTTTGTTAAATGGATTGGGCTTCTTCCCAGAGCTCCCATTACCATTTCCGTTCTTTGCCGCTTCAGGGCACTCCGTGGCATAGTGTCCAGCTTTCCCGCACTTGAAACAAGTAACATGGCTTAGGTCCCTCTTGGCGGGTGTGGCTGGATTGGAACGGTTCTGATTGCTGCTTGCTCCATTCCCATTCCCATTCCTTGGGCCATTATGATTATGGGTACTTCCTCCATTGTGAGTGTGGCCTCCATGGGTATGGGTAAGCCCTCCCGAGTTCGGGGTAAAGCGAGGCTTCTGCTGAGCTCCTGAATTGTACTTCCCTTGTCCATATTTCCTTTTGCGGCTCTCTGTCTTCTGATGCTTCCCTTCGATCATGAGAGCTTTATCTACCAACTCCTGGTAGTTGTTAAATGTTGCCACCATTAACTGCATACTCATCTCATCATTCAGCCCTTCCATAAACTTCTCCTGCTTCGCGGCATCCGTGGCCACATCATCTGGAGCATAGCGGGATAACTTACTAAACTCCTCCACGTACTGGCCTACAGTACGGTTACCTTGGCGTAAGTTGCGAAATTCACGCTTCTTCATGCTCATAGCTCCCGTGGATACGTGGGCTGTGCGGAATGCTTGCTGAAACTGCTCCCAGGTGACATTGGCTATAGGAAAAGTGGCTGTGTAATTCTCCCACCATTCGGCTGCTGGTCCATCCAATTGGTGTGCGGCAAACGCACCTTCTCCGCATTTGTGCAACGTGCGGTGGTCAACTCCCTTCCAATCTTGCGCAGCCAATCATCAGCAATTATTGGCTCGATGCTACTGGAAAACACCGGTGGCTGCAGCCTCAGAAAACGAGCTAAGTTGTCAACTGGTGGTGGTGGCAGTGGGTTGTTATTGTTGTTGTTGCCTTGGTTCTGAACTAACAACTGCATCAAGGCATTCTACTGCTGGATCAACTAAGTGAGCTCCGGTGGGAAAGCAAAACCGGGGTCACGTCTCGGAGGCATCTGATGGGTTTAGAGGAAAGAGATTAGAATAGAATGAGGTCTAATGAGAAAGCACTACCCATATGCACATGAGACAAACACAATCATATCATATCACTCAATCAATCAAGTAAGGGCATACAATCGGTCTAACTATTGTTACAGTGCTCGGACTACTAATATTTACATGGGGGGGGGGTACTACTAATAGTATGGTGGTCTACTAGAAATTTTGATTGGTGGAAGACTCCATGATATCTGCTCCAGCTTCGTCTTCATAGTCATCATCACTACTATCCGGGTCGGAATCGGTGTCGTCTATGATGATGTAGTCTTCAGAACTGATCTCCTTGGGTTCGTCGTCTTCTCCTCCTGGCGCGGGGTCTCCCATAAAAACTCCTAGCTTCCTGGTCATGTCATCATTCCTCTCCACAAGTATCATCATTTCCTCCTCATATCCATCGCGTGTAGACTTAAGCTCCTCTTCTAGCTCCGTGATCCTGATCATCGCCTTCTTCAAATCTATCATGCTTGCACACATCTGGTTCTCGTGGTGACGAATGTGGTGGTTTAATTCCTGGATGGATGCTGCAATGGACCTGTCCTTCCTGGTCTTGATCATCTCCCATTGCTCATCTCGGCGTCCACATATCTGGTAGATAGTGTCCTTCAGCTCCTTGTGGTAAACTTCGCCGATGTGTCCTATAGCGATGTGGGCTGCCATACTCTTGCCTAGACTCCAGGTGGGTGCACCAAAGGAAAACTCTATGGGTTTAGTGACTGGCGTGAACGTCCTTCCTAGAACTTGAACTCGAATCATCCATCACTCCTCTTCTGGTAAAGTGGCGGTGTAGGTCCCGGTGAAGCTTGGTATTCCAATGTTCAGGTACTTAGTGACCTCCTTCAAGTGTCATCCGAAAGGTGTGTCTTCATCTGGTTGTGCAAACTTGTTCCTCGTATCCACCATCCTAAAGAGTAGAAAATGGAGAGGAGTCAGAAATAAGTAGAGAAGAGTGGCCTTTTGCTTTTCTTAGTGGTTGTGTCCTACATTCAGCGTGTGCTCTGATACCATCTTGTAGCGACCCGACCTCAAACGGTCAAGTCTCTGTGCTTCAGTGTCATCCCTGGATCGGTAATGCTGACACACACAGTACTCGAAGGATTTATAACAGAGTGGCAATCACACACTTATTACATCGAATGTCTCAAGAGAGAACTTATTACAATAAATATGGCTTAAGGCCATCTAATACGATAACAACGAAAGGCTTGGAAGATAAAGTGAGTCCATCAACTCCAATGACATGGCCGAGTGCATGACAAATGAACTATCGCACCTTACTCCTCGTGTGAAAAGTCTGCAACATGATACGTTGCAGCTCGAAAATGGGTCAGCACATGGAATATGCTGGCAATGTAACACAGGAGAGTAATGAACAGATAAAAGCTATCACTATATGCATATATGGCTGGTGGAGGCTGTATGGTTAATATGTTTTGCGAAAAGCCAATTTTTCCCTACAACAAAGGAATATATTTTATTTAACTATCATGGTAGTTGAACAATATTGAGAAGGTTCCTCCAACTCAATCCCAATTAAAAGTAATTATCAATCCAACAAATTATTTTAGAGTGATGAGATCCATATGATAATCCAAGAACCAGATACTCAAGATGTCCATAACCGAGGACATGGCTAACCATGATTAGTTTGTACACTCTGCAGAGGTTTGCACACTTTTTCCCACAAGACTCGATCTCCTCCGTTGGATTTCTCGCACTACAGGGTGTTTGAGAAACGGATGACCGAGACACAATCTTTTAGAAGCATTTGCTCTTTACCCCGGACGGACCGGTACACCTACAATCCCCTACATCTGCTAGTCCACCTCTTCAAGAACTCACGTAACTTACTCAATTATGCCAGAGCCCATAATGGCTTGTGGCTGCACACAAAAGTTTCTAGCATGAATAGTCTTATGATCCCTTGGAGCCTGGGTGGCGGACCGTAGGATGATCACACGGGTACTCCGGGATATCCTAGGACAACACTGGATTCTCTAGGTGCCGACAAGCAATCCACCCAGATGTGTATTAAAGTTGCCACCTTAAGTTGAACCATTAATTAACAACTCACATCTGTCATGGATACACTCAAACCCAAACCATGTCTACGAGCATAGCATGGCAATATAAGCATAACGTAGAAGCAACTCCCAAGGGTTTGATAATAAAACAGGTAATAGGTTCTACCTCATTATCTACTTCCCAGACCCACATGTTAAGAGATCCTACTCATGCAATGTGTGAAGGCTGAAACTAATGCATAAAAACTGGGTGATAAAGGGGTATGATCAATGTGTTACTTGCCTTGCTAATGATCTGCAAATCCTAAAGACTCGTAGTAGCACGCTTCGCACTCCGGGTGTTCTATCGCAAACAAACAATAGCATACATAAGCAATCAAGCAAAGATGCACGGGTAAATCTCAAATAAGAAGATCTAACCGGAAATTTCAACTGAAGAACTCCGGTTTGCAAAAAAGAATCAAATCAAATGGAGCAACGAAACTCAAACTGCGAAAGAAACAAGATCCAATTACTAATCTGGACTAAAGTCAAATTTTACAGTACCAAAATCTTGTTCAAGTTGGTTAAATAAAAGGGCTTTGAGACGAAGATCTAGGCGCTTGAATCGCCTGGTTCCAATAAACGAGCGAAAAGATAAACTAAAACGAAAAACGGGGCAGAAATCGCGATCGAAAATAATCGCGGAAAAACCCTAGAAAAAGAAAACTGACGAACACGCGAACGCACGAACGTTCGCTGTCTGCGATTAACGGGTGAAAACCATTTGTAAAAAAGAACGTACGAACGGGCGTTCGCTAAATAACTAAACCAGGAAAAAAACCGAACCGATCTATTAAAAAATGGATCTAGGGTTTTTAGTGGAAAAACCAAACCAGCAAAGAAAATCGGCGGCGGCGGCGAACTTCGGTGAGCGGCGCGGGCAGCATGGGTGGCGGCGCGGCGGCGAGGCGGCAGCAGCAGCGCGCAGCGGCACTAGGGCGGCGTCTTAGGGTTTTGGGCAGGGCGCTGGTCTGCTGGGGTCGGGCCTCCCGGCTTATAAAGGCCGGCCAGGCCAGGAGTCCTAGGCGGACACGGCCCGGTTAGGTCGATTACTTTTTTTATATAATTCTGCGCAGAAAATTGAAGAAAAGAAATACTAAACGGACTCCAAAAATCCTGAAATAAATTTTCCCCGTCCTCTAAAAATACGCCGGACAAGGTGAACATTTATTTGGACCTCTAATGAAATTTTGAAAAACACATATTTTTCCTAATTCAAATAAAATAGCAATAGAACCCCAAATAAAAATACAAATTGATTTTAATATTTTTCCTCCAACATTTCATTTATTTTGGAGAAGTCATATTATCTCCTCTCATATAATTTTAATTTGAAATATTTTTGGGGGAGAAAAATAATTAAAACCAAACTGATCCTTGTTTCAATATTTGATAAAACTCAAATATGAGAACGAGGGAAAATCCCCAACTCTCTCCGAGGGTCCTTGAGTTGCTTAGGATTTCGAGGATCACAAGAACGAAATGCCATAAAATATGATATGCATGGATGACCTATGTATAACATTCCAAATTGTAATTTTGGGATGTTACACACTCAAAACAAGTCCAATCACACATCCACTAGACAAGCAAACACACAAGATCCAGAAGGTACATGAACAAAAAAGGGAAAGATACAAGGTAGAGTTCATCCCAAATCCAAAGGAGATGGAGTGAAAGTGCAACTATCCCTAGGTGGTTTTGGTAATTCATAACACCATATAGCTCATTGAGCTAATGCTATTCCAAGATGATTATTTCAGGAAAGCTCAATGATTGGCATGGCATGGATGTGAAAGTGGAACCCTCAAAATGCTAAGGACAAAGGATTGGCTCAAGTTCAAAAGCTCAAGACTCTTCATTTTATATTTTAGTGATCCAAGATCACATTGAGTCTTTAGGAAAAGCCAATACTATCAAGGAGGGATGAGGTGTTGCTTAATGAGCCTCTTGCTTATGTGCTTAGTGATATGCTCCAAAACCCTCAACTACTTTCCCATATCCACATATGACCTAAACCCTAAGCCAAACTCGGTCCTACCCGATTCTTTCTATCCGGCGCCACCGAGTTTCACTTGTCATAAGCCACTGCCAAACCCTAGCAATTCGGTTATACCGATAGGGATCTCGGTCTCACCGAGATGGGATTGCAAACTCTCTGTTTCCCTTTTCGTAACTTTTTGGTCTCACCGAAAGAGCGAATCGGTCCCACCGAGATTGCAATGTAAATTCAGTGTTTCCCCTTTTTGTAACTTTTCGGTCTCACCGAAAGAGCAAATCGGTCCCACCGAGTTTGCCTGACCAACTCTCTGGTTAGCTAATTACCAAAATCGGTCTCACCGAGTTTGTGTAATCGGTCTCACCGAGATTACGTTATGCCCAAACCCTAACCATATCGGTCCTACCGAGTTGCATGTCAGTCCCACCGAAAATCTCTAACGGTCACTAGGTTTACCTTTTCGGTCCGACCGAGTTTGTTGATTCGGTCCCACCGAGATTGGAAAACTGTGTGTAACGGTTGGATTTTGTGTGGAGGCTATATATACCCCTCCACCTCCTCTTCATTCGTGGAGAGAGCCATCAGAACACATACACATTCCAACTCATATGTTCTGAGAGAGAACCACCTACTCATGTGTTGAGACCAAGATATTCCATTCCTACCATATGAATCTTGATCTCTAGCCTCTCCAAGTTGCTTTCCACTCAAATCTTCTTTCCACAAAATCCAAATCCTATGAGAGAGAGTTGAGTGTTGGGGAGACTATCATTTGAAGCACAAGAGCAAGGAGTTCATTACCTACACACCATTTGTTACTTCTTGGAGAGTGGTGTCTCCTAGATTGGCTAGGTGTCACTTGGGAGCCTCCGACAAGATTGTGGAGTTGAACCAAGGAGTTTGTAAGGGCAAGGAGATCGCCTACTTCGTGAAGATCTACCGCTAGTGAGGCAAGTCCTGTGTGGGCGATGGCCATGGTGGGATAGACAAGGTTGCTTCTTCGTGGACCCTTTGTGGGTGGTTGCTTCTTCGTGGACCCTTCTTGGGTGGAACCTTGTGTGGACTCGCGCAACCGTTACCCTTTGTGGGTGGAGCCCTCCGTGGACTCTCGCAACCGTTACCCTTTGTGGGTTGAAGTCTCCATCAACGTGGATGTAGGATAGCACCACCTATCCGAACCACGGGAAAAACATCCGTGTCTCCAATTGTGTTTGAATTCTCCAAACCCTTCCCTTTACATTCTTGCAAGTTGCATGCTTTACTTTCCGCTGCCAATATACTCTTTGCATGCTTGCTTGAATTGTGTGATGATTGCTTGACTTGTCCTAAAATAGCTAAAATCTACCAAGAACTAAAATTGGGAAAAGGTTAAGTTTTTAATTGGTCAAGTAGTCTAATCACCCCCCTCTAGACATACTTTCGATCCTACAAGTGGTATCGGAGCTTTGGTCTCTATTTTATTTGATCTCCATAGCTTTTGGTGGTCATAGCCTTGGTTTCACAACCTAGGAGAGTATGGCGTCTAGCGAGGGAAATTATCACCGTAGAGGTCCCTACTTTGACGGTACTAATTTTGCTAGTTGGAAGCATAAAATGAAAATGCATATTCTTGGACATAACCCCGCCGTTTGGGCTATTGTGTGTGTTGGTTTGCAAGGTGACTTCTTTGATGGGAAAGAACCAAACCGTGAAGCTACCGCGGATGAGTTGAAGATATTGCAATACAATGCTCAAGCTTGTGATATTCTCTTCAACGGATTCTGCCCCGAAGAATTCAACAAAATCAGCCGTCTTGAGAATGCGAAGGAAATTTGGGACACTTTGATTGATATGCACGAAGGTACCGACTCCGTCAAGGAATCCAAGTTGGATGTGCTTCAAAGCCAACTTGACAAGTTCAAGATGAAGGATGGTGAAGGTGTCGCTGAAATGTACTCTAGGCTTGCTCTCATCACAAATGAGATTGTCGGCTTAGGAAGTGAAGAGATGACCGATAGATTCATCATCAAGAAGATTCTAAGAGCCTTGGATGGAAAATATGATACCGTGTGCACATTGATCCAAATGATGCCCAATTACAAAGATCTCAAGCCAATGGAGGTGATTGGAAGAATTGTTGCTCATGAGATGTCACTTAAGGATAAAGAGGAACTTCACAACAAATCAAGTGGTGCCTATAAAGCCTCATGTGAAGCCCCTACATCATCAAGTGAGAAACAAGACTTCAATGAAGAATTGATCTTAATGGTGAAGAACTTCAACAAGTTCTACAAGAGTAGAAGCAAAGATAGAAGCTTCAAGTCAAGGTCCTACAATGACAAAAGATCTTCTAGTCGAGAGCAAAACTGCTACAGTTGTGGAAGACCCGAACACTATTCCAATGAGTGTACGGCTCCCTACAAGAGAAGAGAAGATTCTCCAAAAAGAAGAAGCAAAGAATCACCACCAAGAGAGAGAAGGAGTAGAGATGATCGTTATGAATGAAGATACTCACGGAGAAGCAAGGATTCGGAAAGGAAGGAAAAATCATCAAGGAGCTACACAAGACGAAGACATCAAGCTCATGTTGGTGAATGGGTATCCGGCTCCGACTCCGACAGCCACTCCGAGAAAAGTTATCACTCTGACTCCGAAGATACTCAAGATGAAGGTGTTGCCGTTCTAGAACTAGTGTCAACCAACTCCTACGACATATTTGACTCACCAAATGAAGGAATTGGAAGATGCTCCATGGCCAAAGGTCCTAAGGTAACACACCCCGAGTATGTTGATTTCAATAGTGATGAAGATGACTTGTTAGGTGATGATTTGCTTATTGACAACTCTAGTGATGAATACTATGATGAAATGTCAATTAATCATGCTAATCAAGATAAAACGAATGACAATGATAAGGAAAAGATTGAGGCTCTAACTAAAGAACTAAACACTCTTAAGTTAGCTCATGAAACTATCTTCGAAGATCATCGAGAACTTTTAAGAGCTCATGAGAAATTACGTTTTGAAAAGCTCAATCTTGAGCAAGAGCATGAGTTCTTAAAAGCAATCAATGATGATCTCCGTAAGAAAAGTTCTTCTTACATTGCCAAGCGTTTACTCTTATCCACTTACATGCCTCAAGTCAAGTCTAGTAACAAGAACAAGAAAGATTCTTCCTCTAGAAGTAACAATGATCATGCTAAATCCAATATTGTTGCTTCTAGTAGTTCTCTTGATTCCACTAGTGACTCTCTTAGCCAAGTTACACTTGAGCAAGAAAATAGCTTATTGAAGGGAATTATAGAGAAAGGAGTGTACAAAAGCCTTGCCAGGAGCAAGCAATTCGAGGAAATTGTGCGCAAGCAAGGAATGCACCGGAAGAATCAAGGCGTTGGTTTTGAACGAAAGTTCAATGCCAATGGAGTTGAGTGGGAAGAAGATCAATACCCCAAGACAAAGTTTGTTCCTCAACAAGAGAAGTATGATACTTCTTTCAAGGGGACACAAGCTCAAGATGATCTTCCACCACAAGACTACAAGCAAAAAGGCAAGGACAAGCTTCAAGAGGAAATTGACGCATTTAAAGAAGCTCCTAAGACCTTAGTCAAGTGGATTCCCAAGACTACTTCAAGTTCCACTTCATCAAGTACGACTACAACTCCAAGGATTCCCATCAACATGATGTGGATCCAAAAGAAGAAGAACTAGAGAGTCCTTGAGGGTGACTCCGCCAACATACTTCACTCTTATCATTTTGGCAAGAACAAGTGCAATCAACTTCCACATCCTGCACTAGTTCAAGGAGTCACAAACCCTCTTGTTGGTAAGACAAGGGACAAGGTAACCTAAAAGTTTTCATGGACATCATCTTGTGTGTGCATCACTCTATGTCTATGGATATCCTTGTTTGTTCCTTGTGGGACTAACCCATGTAGGTATTGAAAGTGCAATTCACTCAAATGCATAGCTCCAAGTGATCTACATCAACATTGAGCATCCACATCTTCAACATCTACATGAAGTCATCATCGACGAAACCCAAGGTTAGTTCATCCCTCCAAGGGGGGATATCACATCTAGGGGGAGCTTTACTCTAAGACTTGAGCTAAAGCAACTCTAAAGATGTGAACACAACAATGCTTTATGTAAAAGTGGTAACCCCACTTGAGCTTAAACGACGAGTATGACCTATGATCAAGTGTTCTCACTTGACTCCTAAGTCAATATACTCATATATAGATGACCTTGTCATCGCAAATTGCTTGATAGATGCTAGAATTGGTTGTGCATGCCTTGCCACATATTTCATTTGCCATCTTATTGTGTGAGCATGCTGGTTGCATATTTTACTCATTCGAGGACATCCACTTGTTGTTTTGATCGTTTGGGTTTATTTCCTTTGCCAAGTGGATGGACAAGAATGCCTAAGAACCTCCTCTAGCTATCTATGCTTTTCTCGTCTCAAACTCTATTCATGCTGCATCACAAAATTTGATCAAGTCAGATTCGAACCACTCTGTGTGAGGAGCGCTCGGAGTCCCCGATTCGTCATAGACTTAAACTTCCAAAACCTCTTTATGATTCTCGGTCTGACCGATACCCCACTTTCGGTCCTACCGAGATCATTAAGTTGATCTAGGTTTTCGATCTCGGTGCAACCGATTTGAACATTTCGGTCACACCGAGTTTCAGTAACTGCATGCAGTTATGAATCTCGGTGCCACCGAGTTGTTCCACTCGGTCACACCGACAGGGTCGGGCTATATATAGTCACGGGCAAAATTTGGAAATTTCTCCGAACCCCTTCGCCCGCGCGATAGCCTACTCTGCCAACGTGGTCTCCGGATCGTCTTCTCGCCGCCAGCCGCCTCCAGTCGCTGGTCTCCATCGCCGTCAACGGGAATTCTGCCCCGCCGTTGCCGCCGTAGCGAGTCTCCGCTGAGCTAGGGTATGGACTCGATCTTTGTGCTATTCTCCAATCCAATTCTCAGCACATTGTGATCATCATGATTCTTGCCACGATTGAAACACTCCTATCCAGTCAATACGCCCGTAGATTAGCTTTGATTCGAAAATTTTAGGGTTAGGTTTCTGCCAAAACCATCTCGGACCCACCGAGTTGAAAAACTCAGTCCCACCGATTTGGCTTATGCCATTGCACAAGTGAGACTCGGTCTGACCGAGAATTACTTATCGGTGTGACCGATTTTGGAACTCTGTGAAACCCTAGCAGTCTCGGTGCCACCGAACTGTGACTCGGTCCAACCGAGTTCACTAGTTTAGGTTCCAAAACTGCTTCGGTATCACCGAGTTTAAAAATCGGTAGATCCGAGATGATTTCAGTGGGAAACTAAAACTAAATTTTTGGATCATTCTTTTGCAAAAATCTCTGCATTTTGTGATGCTCATCTATTCTACCTCATCTATAAACTATTCACAGGGTCAGCAGTCAGAGCTTGCAGCATGTCTGATCAGAGTGACAGCCAGAACTTGTCAGAGCAGCAAGTGCAGATGAGTGAGGGCACTAGTCCCTCCAGCTCTTCAGATGATGGCAGCAGAAGTACCCCAAGCAATCTGCCAAAAGCTGCCACTAGACAAAGGAAGAAGAGAACTTCTGATTCTGAAGATGAAGATTATGTGGCAGAGGAAGAGGCCACATCAAAGAGAGTTGAGCCAGCTCAAGGCACAAAGCCAGGACTGAAGATCAAAAGGCCAGCAGGCAGGCAGCCTATGTCAAAGGCTAGGGCTTCAACTGAAAAGCCTGCACCCAAAGAGCCAGTTGTTGCTGAAGGCAAGAAGAGGAAGGAAAGGGTCAAGAAGACCGTAGCCAGAGTGCTTGGAAAGGCTTCCATCATGGAAGAGGAAGAGGAAGAAGAGGTAGTTGCACCAGCACCTAAGGCACCCAAGCTGATGGGTGATGCCATAAGATCAGGGGCTACTGCAGCCCAAAGCTGCCTCCAAGCCAAAACCAAAGAGGAATACAAGGAGCATTCCTGCAGCTGAGAAGAACAAGGCCCCAGTGCCTGAGACTGTTGCTGAAGAAGAAGATGAAGAGCAAGTTCTTAGAAAGCTCAAGCCCAAGATCCCAGACCACAACGATGCTCATCCTGTGGCTGAGGACATGAAGCTCAGGAGAGATTCAGGGCTGAGGAAGTGGAGAGAAGCAGACCCGTATGCTTCAAGGAGAAGGACTGCTGTGGATTACATATTTCACACCAAGGAACAGCAGGACTTCTATGAGACAGTGCTGCTAGATAAGAAGCCCATTGTTTGTGACATGAGATGGGTCGACTGGACCTACATGAAGGAAAATGAGGAACACTACCCTGGAGTGTATGACAGCTTTAGTGCTTGTGGAGTTGCTGACTTTGTTGGGCAGAAGCTCACAAAGTGGAACGAGGAGCTTATCATGCAATTCTACTCCACGGCACACTTTTATCCAGATGGGAGGATAACTTGGATGTCTGAGGGTACGAGGTACCAATCTACAGTTGCTGAATGGGCTCAACTGATCAATGCCCCAGAGGAGTAAGCAGATGACTTGGACATTTATGCCAAGAAAAAGATGGATCATAACTCAATGTCCAACATGTACAAGGAAATTCCAAATGAAGCTCTTGACACTTTCAAATTTGGCTCAGTGCATTATCTTCTGTCAGGGCTGCCAACCATCAATTGGATATTGAGGCACACCTTATTGCCCAAGTCTGGAGATCACAAGATGATCAGAGGCCATGCAATCAACTTGCTTCACGTCTTTGATGTGCCACAGAAGTTCAAGGTCATGAGCCTCATAGTAGAGACTATCAAGAGGACTGCAGCAGATCAGAAGAGGAGCTGTGGATATGCACCTCAAATTCAGGAGCTCATCAACTCTAAGATGGGCACGGGCATATATTTATTGGACAAGGAACACCTGCCCATCCGTCCAGATTTTGAGGACAATCAAGTTGTCATGACTGAGAATGAGCCATCGTCTGCCCAAGCACAAGCAAAGAAGGAGAAGGCAAGGAAGGAGAAAGCTGCCAAGATGCCAACTCAAGAGGAGGCATCTGAGTATTTCTTGAAGACCAAACAAGAGCAGCTTGGTTACCTGATTGCATCCACCCTGCGGATTGAGAAAGGACTAGCCACCCTAACTCAAAACCAGGCAAGCCTAGAGAGGATCATGGAACAAAAGTTCTATGACTTGGATGTCAAGGTGACAGAGATTCAGACTGCAGTGGAGCAGCTCCAGGATGACATGCAGGAGAGGAGAGGCAGGACTACCACTCATGCCTTTGCCAGAGTGCCACGAGGTCCGAGGTCGTCTGCCGTGCCAGTTGCTGACACAAGAGCCACCACTTCTGCACCAGCTACAGCTTCAGTTCCACCAGCTCCAGCATCTACTTCAGCTCCAACTCCAGCGTCTACTTCAGCATCTACAGAAGCCTTCGTCCTTGGAGTGATCCGGACTCCACCACCACCAGAAGATCAAGCCCGAGTGTCGATCTAGCACTATGCATTTTCTAGGAACTTTTTGGTAACTTGTTGCCAAAGGGGGAGAAGATGTATAGATCATAGGCTTCGAGAGAGAGAGAGAGTGTGTTTTTTCTCTCTTGCTTTATTTGGTGGTTTTTCGAACTTGTTTGCTTTTGAGTGCTTGATATACTATGTCATTGCTTGTGAGACATTGACGATCATGTGTTTGATCATAAGCTACACTTAATGCTTGCTTAATGCTATTATCTTATCTATCTTATGTGATCATTCACTATTCTTGGTGATGAGTGCATGTATTTCATTCTTATCATTTTAAGCGCTCCACCAAGATGTATGTGACATGGAAGAGTAACCCATGACTCTAACTCCTTGTGCATATGCAGTCCAAAGCAAATTTTAAATATGCACAAACTTAGGGGGAGCTCTTACTTATCACATACTTCTCAAAGCGACGATATATTTCATCCTTATTATCATTTGTCGAAGCTTTGATCTATATGTTGTCATCAATTACCAAAAAGGGGGAGATTCAAAGTGCAACTATCCCTAGGTGGTTTTGGTAATTCATAACAACATATAGCTCATTGAGCTAATGCTATTCCAAGATGATTATTTCAGGAAAGCTCAATGATTGGCATGGCATGGATGTGAAAGTGGAACCCTCAAAATGCTAAGGACAAAGGATTGGCTCAAGTTCAAAAGCTCAAGACTCTTCATTTTATATTTTAGTGATCCAAGATCACATTGAGTCTTTAGGAAAAGCCAATACTATCAAGGAGGGATGAGGTGTTGCTTAATGAGCCTCTTGCTTATGTGCTTAGTGATATGCTCCAAAACCCTCAACTACTTTCCCATATCCACATATGACCTAAACCCTAAGCCAAACTCGGTCCTACCGATTCTTCCTATCCGGCGCCACCGAGTTTCACTTGTCATAAGCCACTGCCAAACCCTAGCAATTCGGTTCTACCGATAGGGATCTCGGTCTCACCGAGATGGGATTGCAAACTCTCTGTTTCCCTTTCGTAACTTTTCGGTCTCACCGAAAGAGCGAATCGGTCCCACCGAGATTGCAATGTAAATTCAGTGTTTCCCCTTTGTAACTTTTCGGTCTCACCGAAAGAGCAAATCGGTCCCACCGAGTTTGCCTGACCAACTCTCTGGTTAGCTAATTACCAAATTCGGTCTCACCGAGTTTGTGTAATCGGTCTCACTGAGATTACGTTATGCCCAAACCCTAACCATATCAGTCCTACCGAGTTGCATGTCAGTCCCACCGAAAATCTCTAACGGTCACTAGGTTTACATTTTCGGTCCGACCGAGTTTGTTGATTCGGTCCCACCGAGATTGGAAAACTGTGTGTAACAGTTGGATTTTGTGTGAAGGCTATATATACCCCTCCACCTCCTCTTCATTCGTGGAGGGAGCCATCAGAACACATACACCATTCCAACTCATATGTTCTGAGAGAGAACCACCTACTCATGTGTTGAGACCAAGATATTCCATTCCTACCATATGAATCTTGATCTCTAGCCTCTCCAAGTTGCTTTCCACTCAAATCTTCTTTCCACAAAATCCAAATCCTATGAGAGAGAGTTGAGTGTTGGGGAGACTATCATTTGAAGCACAAGAGCAAGGAGTTCATTACCTACACACCATTTGTTACTTCTTGGAGAGTGGTGTCTCCTAGATTGGCTAGGTGTCACTTGGGAGCCTCCGACAAGATTGTGGAGTTGAACCAAGGAGTTTGTAAGGGCAAGGAGATCGCCTACTTCGTGAAGATCTACCGCTAGTGAGGCAAGTCCTGTGTGGGCGATGGCCATGGTGGGATAGACAAGGTTGCTTCTTCGTGGACCCTTTGTGGGTGGTTGCTTCTTCGTGGACCCTTCGTGGGTGGAGCCCTATGTGGACTGCGCAACCGTTACCCTTTGTGGGTGGAGCCCTCCGTGGACTCGCGCAACCGTTACCCTTCGTGGGTTGAAGTCTCCATCAACGTGGATGTAGGATAGCACCACCTATCCGAACCACGGGAAAAACATCCGTGTCTCCAATTGCGTTTGAATTCTCCAAACCCTTCCCTTTACATTCTTGCAAGTTGCATGCTTTACTTTCCGCTGCCAATATACTCTTTGCATGCTTGCTTGAATTGTGTGATGATTGCTTGACTTGTCCTAAAATAGCTAAAATCTGCCAAGAACTAAAATTGGGAAAAGGTTAAGTTTTTAATTGGTCAAGTAGTCTAATCACCCCCCTCTAGACATACTTTCGATCCTACATTGATATCCCTCGGGATCTTCTCCAAGGAGGTCTTGGCCTCCAATGGAGTAGTCTCTCTATCTCAAGAGGAGAAGGTAGGAGCACACTTACAAATGAGCAATCACTTTGCTAACCCTAGAAAGGAGGTGGAGGTGGTCTATTTATAGTCTAAGCCACGAAGGGGTAAGTGGGGGAGGGATACAAGGCCAAAGGCCCATTGAGGGAGTCCTGGATTAAGGGGTCCTCGGGCGTCCGGGCTATGTGACATGGGCCGGACTAATGGGCCATGAAGATACAAGACAGAAGACTTCCTCCCGTGTCCGGATGGGACTCTCCTTTATGTGGAAGGCAAGCTTGACGTTCGGATATGAAGATTCCTTCCTCTGTAAACCGACTTTGTACAACGCTAGGTCCCTCCGGTGTCTATATAAACCAGAGGGTTTACTCCGTAGAGGCAATCATAATCATACAGACTAGACGTCTAGGGTTTAGCCATTACGATCTCGAGGTAGATCAACTCTTGTAAACCCCATATTCATCCAAGATAATCAAGCAGGAAGTAGGGTATTACCTCCATCAAGAGGGCCCGAACCAGGGTAAACATCGTGTCCCTGTCTCCTGTTACCTTCGATCCTCAGACGCATAGTTCGGGACCCCCTACCCGAGATCTACTGGTTTTGACATTGACATTGGTGCTTTCATTGAGAGTTTCGCTGTGTTGTCATCGGAAGGATCGATGACTCCATCAGTCATCTACAATAATGCAGCCCTGAGGGAGGTCTTTCTCCCCGACTGATGACCCACAAGTATAGGGGATCTATCATACTCCTTTCGATAAGTAAGAGTGTCGAACCCAACGAGGAGCAGAAGGAAATGATAAGCGGTTTCCAGCAAGGTACTCTCTGCAAGTACTGAAATAAGTGGTAACAGATAGTTTTGTGATAGTATAATTTGTAACGAGCAACAAGTAACAAAAGTAAATAAGGTGCAGCAAGGTGGCCCAATCCTTTTTGTAGCAAAGGACAAGCCTGGACAAACTCTTATATAGAGAAAAGCGCTCCCGAGGACACATGGGAATATCATCAAGCTAGTTTTCATCACACTCATATGATTCGCGTTTGGAACTTTGATAATTTGGTATGTGGATGGACCAGTGCTTGGGTGCTACCCTTACTTGGACAAACATCCCACTTATGATTAACCTCTATTGCAAGCATCCGCAACTACAACAAAAGTATTAAGGTAAACCTAACCATAGCATGAAACATATGGATCCAAATCTGCCCCTTACGAAGCAACGCATAAACTAGGGTTTAAGCTTCTATCACTCTAGCAACCCATCATCTACTTATTACTTCCCAATGCCTTCCTCTAGGCCCAAACAATGGTGAAGTGTCATGTAGTCGACGTTCACATAACACCACTAGAGGAGAGACAACATGCATCTCATCAAAATATCGAACGAATACCAAATTCATATGACTACTAATAGCAAGACTTCTCCCATGTCCTCAGGAACAAACGTAACTACTCACAAAGCATAAACATGTTCATAATCAGAGGGGTATTAATATGCATATAGGATCTGAACATATGATCTTCCACCAATTAAACCAACTAGCATCAACTACAAGGAGTAATTAACACTACTAGCAACCTACTAGCACCAATCCCAGACTTGGAGACAAGAATTGGATACAAGAGATGAACTAGGGTTTTGAGAGGAGGTGGTGCTGATGAAGATGTTGATGGAGATTGCCCTCTCCCAATGAGAGGAGCGTTGGTGATAATGATGGCTATGATTTCCCCCTCCTGGAGGGAAGTTTCCCCGGCAGAACAGCTCTGCCGGAGCCCTAGATTGGTTCCGCCAAGGTTCCTCCTCGTGGCTGTGGAGTTTCGTCCGAGAAGATGGCTTCTTATTTTTTTCCCATTGAAAGACTTCATATAGTAGAAGATGGCCACCGGAGGGCCACCAGGGGGCCCACGAGGTAGGGGGCGCGCCCAGGGGGTAGGGCGCGCCCCCACCCTCGTGGGCAGGGTGTGGCCCCCCTGGTGAACTTCTTTCGTCGAGTATTTTTTATATATTCCAAAAACGTCTTCCGTGAAGTTTCAAGACTTTTGGAGCTGTGCAGAATAGGTCTATAATATTTGCTCCTTTTGCAGCCCAGAATCCCAGCTGCCGGCATTCTCCCTCTTTATGTAAACCTTGTAAAATAAGAGAGAATAGGTGTAAGTATTGTGACATAATGTGTAATAACAGCCCATAATGCAATAAATATCAATATAAAAGCATGATGCAAAATGGACGTATCACCGGCCAGATCTTTGTGTTCGACGGCTTCGCACTGCGGGCCAACTCACTTGGCCATCTAGAGCAGATCGACAGCTACGCCCCAGGTCACCAGATTAGTTTTGGAAATCTGGATTATGTCGCTGATATCGGAGGAGACTTGATCTTCCAAGGGTTCGCGATTGAGGGAGTCCTGGATTAGGGGGTCCTCGGACAGCTGGACTATATACTTTGGTCGGACTGTTGGACTATGAAGATACAAGATTGAAGACTTCGTCCCGTGTCCGGGTGGGACTCTCCCTTGCGTGGAAGGCAAGCTTGGCAATTTGGATATGTAGATCTCCTCCCTTGTAACCGACTCTGTGTAACCCTAGACCCCTCCGGTGTCTATATAAACCGGAGGGTTTAGTCCATAGGACAACAACAATCATAATCATAGGCTAGCTTCTAGGATTTAGCCTCTACGATCTCGTGGTAGATCAACTCTTGTAATACTCATACCATCAAGATCAATCAAGCAGGAAGTAGGGTATTACCTCCATCGAGAGGGCCTGAACCTGGTTAACATTATGTCCCCCGCCTCCTGTTACCATCAGCCTTAGACGCATAGTTCGGGACCCCCTACCCGAGATCCGCCGGTTTTGACACCGACATTGGTGCTTTCATTGAGAGTTCCACTGTGTCGTCACGATAAGGCTTGATGGCTCGTCTTGTTGTCAAGGACAACATTACGTCCGGGGGAGCCCTGGCTGTAGGCCAAACTCTCCGACTAGGCGGCTTCGTCATGACCGCCCGTTCGCCTGTCGCACCGACGATGACTTCTCAGGTCATCAAAAACAACCTCCATGTCGGCTCAGGATTCACCGAGCAGATGGATCTAATGGAGCTCTCTTCCTTGAACGAGCTCTTGGATCGCATCGCCGCCTTGGGAGTCGCTATGGACTATGATCGGATCGGGCTTAAACCCGACCAAAGGGAGATTAACTCTCCGTCGGTCACCCATCAGATAGTGGTGGTGGAGGAGCAATGAAACAATTCTTCCTCTATTTTGAGGATAAACTATGTCCGGATTCCTGAGCTCTCCGAGCCGGATACCCGTCTACGGGAGGACATGGCCCAAGCTTCGAACCTAGAATCGAACAGCGGGCCAGAACTATTGGGCAATGTCCCGGAGCCCGAACTGCCAAGCTCGGAAACTCCTCTGCCCCTGGGTCTCAGATCGGGTCAGGGTTTGGACCTAAATCTACCCACCCACCCTCACATAAGTGATCTTTCCCACATTAGACAAGAGCCCCAAGAGATAGTACATCACTATTGGGCCAGATTCCTCCTTGTAATGAGCAAGGTCAAGGACTGTCGCGAGGAAGACGCATTTCATTATTTTGCAAAAATTGCACGGACAAGGGAATCCTCAACGCCATAAGTCGCCGTGACATAGCACACTTCACTGAGTTGGCGGCCATAGTACAGAAGTACTGTGAGATGGAAAGCACCTGGAAAACCCAAACAAAATTCTGGGATCCTCCGGCTCTCACTAAACCCTCCGTCCGAACTAAAAGGGTGTACTCTCGTAAGTCACCCGATCCAATTACAAAGAAACCAAAGCCCACTACAGGGCGTGGAACCGTATTGGAGGGATGTGTCATTGGGCCATGCAAAATTCACAGTACACCGAATACCATGCCAACACATAGCCTTAGGGCATGTTGGATACTCCGGCAGGTGGCCAAGAGCGGCGAGGATCTCCCCATCAACAATACCATAGAGCACCATCCCGTGGAAAATAACAATAGAGTACTGACAGTCTTCGAGACTTACGCCTCAAATAATAGGCGCAAGCGAGCACTCTGCAGCCTCGCCGAAGTCTGCCACGTTGCAACAATAAATCCATGGAATGATATGGCTATAACCTTCAATGCCAGTGACGAACCTCAATTCCGAACAGCCCGAGCACCAGCCACTTTGGTCCTTAGTCCAATTGTGGACGGCTTCCGGCTTACTAAAGTTCTCATGGACGGTGGCAGCGGATTAAACCTCATCTACGAGGAGACTCTTAGCAAAATGGAAATAGACAAGAGCCGCATTGAGCAAAGTAGCACGACCTTCAGAGGAATCATCCCTAGTCGGGAGGCACGATGTGCGGGAAAAATCACACTAGATGTGGTATTCGGCACACCTGAGAATTATAGGTCCGAAGAAATCACATTCCAAGTGGCCCCGTTTAGTAGCGGATACCACGCCCTTTTAGGGCGGGAGGCATTCACGATCTTCCAAGCTATACCCCATTACGGGTACATAAAGCTCAAGATGCCCAGGCCCAATGGAATCATCACTCTAGCTAGTGATCCAGACATAGCACTCCGCATCGAAAATAAAACCGCCGCACTGGCCTTCGAGGCGTTATCCGAAGCCCTCGTGGCCGAAGAACTAACTGCGCCGCGCTCCACAGTGGACAGGGACGACGTGATACTCGACAAAAGACCCAAGTCCACCTCTTTTAAACCAGCGGACGAAATAGTCAAATTCCAGGTCCACCCAATGGACCCTACAAAAACAGCATCCATCGGGGCACAACTGAACCAAACAACAGACGCCGCACTACGGGAGTTCTTGCATGAGAATTGGGACATCTTCGCTTGGCATCCTTCAGACATGCCAGGAATCCCACGCAGGCTGGCTGAGCATAGCCTAAACATTCTAAAGGGATACAAGCCGGTCAAGGAGACTCTTCGGCGTTTCTCAGAGCCCAAGCGACAAGCCATGGGAGAAGAGCTAGCCAAGTTACTCGAGGCCAGATTCATTAGAGAAATAAAACATCCAGACTGGCTAGCAAACCTGGTGATGGTACCAAAGAAGGACAAATCCTGGCGCCTATGTGTCGATTTCAAGGACCTTAACAAGGCTTGCCCCAATGATCCCTTCCCCCTCCCCTGCATCGATCAAATTATCGATGCTACCGCAGGACACGACTCATTGTGTTTCCTCGACGCATACTCCGGATACCATCAAATCAAGATGGCGGAGTCCGATCAAGCCGCAACGACATTCATCACTCCATACGGCCCCTTTTGTTTTAACACCATGCCTTTCGGGCTCAAAAACACCGGTGCAACTTATCAACGCATGATTCAGACATGCCTGGAAACACAAATTGGAAAAACAGTGGAGGCATACATAGACGATGTGGTCATTAAAACCAGACACGTCGAATCTTTAATAGACGACTTGAGGCTTACGTTCGACAATCTTCGAACATATGACATCAAGCTCAATCCAGAAAAATGCGTTTTCGGCGTGCCCGCCAGAAAGCTCTTGGGCTTCATCATTTCCAATAGAGGAATTGAAGCAAATCCGGCTAAAATCCGAGCTCTGTCACAGTTGGCTATCCCAACAGACCTCAAGCAAATCAAGAAATTAACCGGATGCGTGGGTGCCTTAAGCCGCTTTATCTCCCGATTGGGAGAAAAGGCATTACCTCTTTATCGCCTTCTTCGACGCACCGAACATTTCGAGTGGATGGATGCGGCCACGGCCGGATTGGAAGAAATAAAAGCCCTCTTGGCTAGCAACCCAATCTTGGTCGCGCCAAATATCGGCGAACCAATGCTGTTATATATAGGGGCAACACACCAGGTTGTAAGCGCAGTGCTCGTCGTCGAACGAGAGACGGACGGACATAAGTTCCCGCTTCAAAAGCCGGTATACTACGTATCCGCTGTCCTCACTCCATGCAAATCACGGTACCCACATTATCAAAAGATAGCATATGCGGTCTTCCTGGCATCCCGGAAACTACGACACTACTTTCAAGAGTGTTCAATTACGATGGCCTTTGAAATACCATTCAATGACATAATAAATAACCGCGATGCCACGGGCCGGATTGCTAAATGGTCTATTGAGCTCCTCCCGTTCGACATAACATACAAACCACGGCGAGCCATTAAGTCGCAAGTACTGGCTGATTTCGTCGCTGAATGGACAGAAGCCAAACTCCCTAAAGAGTACAGCGCGTACTCTAGTTGGATCATGCACTTCGACGGCTCTAAGATGCTGGCTGGTCTAGGGGCAGGCATCGTCCTGACACCCCCCACCGGAGATACAGTCCAATACGTACTCCAAATATTATACACAGACTCCAACAATGCAGCAGAATATGAGGCCCTGTTGCATGGTCTCCGGATGGCAGTCTCCATGGGCATTCAATGCCTAGAGGTGCGTGGGGATTCGAACCTCGCAATATCTGAAATAAATGGAGACTTTGACGCCAAGGACCCAAAAATGGCGGCTTACCACAATGCCGTCCTCAAAATGTCAGCTCGGTTCGAGGGGCTCGAATTCCACCATGTGGTCCGAGAAAACAATCAAGCGGCGGATATCCTCGCCCGCATCGGCGCTAAGCGCGACCCTGTCCCACCTAATATCTTCTTGGAAAGGCTGTTTAAGCCATCCGTGGTGTGGGAAGGGGAGACCGGCAACAACAGTCCGGATCCGGCCATAACACCGGATCCCGAATACTCTGACGTAATCGGAGGCTCCGCCACCAAAATAACACCTTCGACCCACGTGATTATGGCTGTCATCGCCCCGTGGACAGAACCCTTCTTGGCTTACCTAAATAGGAAAGAACTCCCTGAGGACCTAAATGAGGCATGTTGCATTGTGCGGCGGTCTAAAGCCTACAAGGTCCATGAGGGAGAGCTTTATAAGAAAAGCGCTATCGGAGTACTTCAAAGGTGCATCTCCGAAGAGGAAGGACGGCAACTTTTGGCAGAAATTCATGTTGGACTCGGCGGCCATCACGCCGCAGCTCAGGCCCTTGTAAGCAAGGCCTTCCGTACAGGTTCCTACTGGCCGACAGCCCGAGCAGACGCACAGGACCTCGTCTAACATTGCATCGGTTGCCAGCTTTTTGCAAACCAAAGCCATATGCCACCTACCGCTCTCCAAACAATCCCCATTACTTGGCCCTTTGCGGTCTGGGGGCTTGATATGGTCGGACCCCTTAAAGGAGGAAGCCATAAGAAAAAGTACCTATTGGTCATGGTGGATAAATTCACCAAATGGATAGAAGCCATACCTATTAAAACAGCCGAGTCCGGACCAGTGATAGAATTCATATCTGGGGTTGTACACCGTTATGGTGTCCCCCACAGCATCATCACCAATAACGGCTCGAACTTTACAGCTGACGAGGTAAAAACTTGGTGCGGCAATATGGGCATTAAGCTCGATTATGCCTCCCTCTATCACCCCCAAACAAACGGTCAAGTCAAACGAGCAAATGGTCTTATTATGAGCGGCATTAAACCCAGATTAGGGCGATCCTTGAAGGAATCAGATATGCACTGGGCTGAGGAGCTCGACTCCGTACTATGGGGGTTGCGGACCACGCCGAATCGCACTACCGGATACACACCGTTTTTTATGGTGTACGGCGCAGAGGCGGTATTGCCCTGCGACATCATTCATGACTCACCTCGAGTGCGCATGTACAAAGAGAAAGAAGCTGAGCTTGATTGGCAGGATAGTTTAGACGTCCTGGAGGAGGAGCGTGACGTTGCAAAAGCCCGCTCTGCATTCTATTAGCAACAGGCTCGACGGTATCAAAGCAGAGAAGTACGGGCCAAAACTTATAACGTTGGCGAACTCGTTCTACGCCTACCTGAGAAGAAAAAGGACAAGCTCAAGCCCAAATGGGAAGGTCCCTTCATCATCGACAAAGTTCTAACCGGTGGAGCATACCGTCTGCGTTATGCATCGGACAATCGACTCGAGCCAAACCCATGGAACGCGGCCAGACTCCGAAGGTTCTACGCCTAGTGCCGGACTCTATGTTCGTCTCCTTACCTCTGCCTTTTTTATATATATCCGCTATCTATCTTTCTTTCTTTCTTCCCTTTTTCTTCATGACCTTAAAAGGTTAAAATGTGTCTTGACTACACAATCTTGACGCACCATGCGTGCTCATTACACCTGGGGGCTTCTTATACAGAAGCTTAATATAATTATGTTCCGGGCTCTATGCCCCCTGCACATGTGTTACTTTTCCACATGTACCTTTTCTTCGCCATTATATGCATCGATATGACTTAAGTTTTGGCCAAGCGGGTTGCCTGGCTCTTGTGTTTATGCCCTACGTTCCCATTAATTCGACTACGGCATAAGGGGAGCACCTCTGCGATTGTTACTGCCGGGTCAGCCGGATGTGTACCTCAGACTGGGTGAAGCCAAAAGCTAGCATTCTTAAGGGAATATTCGGTCGGTGAACAAAAGATTACTTTTACTTATTGCAATACATGCCCCCAGATGTTTATATCCCGCGTCTCTTTTTGCAGTTCGGACATGCACATTAATGCATGCGTACCCAGGGAAAGGAACCCTTAACGGAACTATTCTCCCTGGAAGACGTTTCTTACTATCCATGTAATATAACATAGCTAGTTGGTACTTGTCTGTTCAAGCACTTATGACCCCTACGCCTGGTTTCCACGCGTACCCCGGTTTTTACATAACTGAGCGGGTATTCAGATACACTCTGGACTGTCGGGTCCGGAGGTCGAAGCGAAAAGGTCCACCATGAAAAATATTTACATTCCGGCTAGGGACAAAATATGTCACTTGAAGTACACAGTCACTTAGACTGACTAAATTCTTCTTCTATACCATCCAACAGGCTGTCTAGCCTACAATCCTATTGGGAATACTTTGCGGCTAATTTTACCTGGTCATATACCGGACTAACGGGGATCTCTTTCCCATCAAACCCTACAGGTCCAACCTCGGCCATGTGGTTCGGGTCAGCCTTGGTATGTCGCGTATTCAGCATGGCCCAGGCTTCCCTTGTACCTTGTCGGCAGGCAGATATCTTCCATAATCGGAAGCGCCGCCGCACTCGCTTGAGCATCTCTACGAGCTCCCCCATGCCTCCTGGCAGGGAGGCGGATGGCCACAAGGCCTGGGCAATGCCCTGCATCACCCACCGTACTTGTTCGTGCAATTGTGAGAGATCTGGTAGAAGATCGCCCGTAGATCCGGGCATCTCCTCTTCGGGACGACCCGTCAGCATACCTACAAATATAACTCTGTTAGCCGGTTTCTTTGCCGAACTCTATAAAAGTTCGTTCAAGCACTTACTAAAAATGCCGCGTCGAAGCCTCTTATTCTCCTTTACGGAGTCAGCTAGCTGGTCCCGAACATCTTTCAGTTCAACGCCCAGCCGGGTATTGGCATCTTGGAGATCATTTTTCTCCTGCCTAACCCGCGTAAGCACGCGCTCGCCAGCCTCTAGCTGTCGTTGAGCATGTTGCTCATCCCCTCGCACGATCTTCAGATTCACTTTGGGATCATCTGCAGAATCTATTGTTAGATTTGCATGCATGTCGAATACTAACTGGTACATGTCATTTCATTCTTTTCGATCAGGACAAGTATTACTAGATGGGGCCTTCTTGGACTCCTCCATTCCGGCAACTGCGGCCCGTAGCTGGGCTTTTCACTCCTCCAGCTCTTGAGACAACTGGGTATTCTTCTCCATAAGAACCTACACATATAATGATCCTTAAATCAGCTGTGCCAACTGTTTCAAGTCTCAGGGGCTACTGATATACATAATTATCAGATTTTCTTACCCGTATATCCTTTACATACTGGTCCGTGCCTCTGGCAAGGCCATTTTGAGCAGCTTGGATGTAAGCATCTCCTGAGTTGAAGGCATCAAACGCCTCTTCGGAGAAACCAGGGTCGCGAAGTACGGCCCGGCGACGCCTGTGATTCATGGCACTCTCCACTTCAGAATTTGTAGCGAACAGCCTATCCGCATCCTCTGTAGGAGGAACATCCGGTGTTGTCCCCACGTTAGCATTTGCCCTTGGAGCCCCTAAGTCCGGCAGGCTCTTCGGACACGGTCTGACGAGCGTTTTTTCTGCCAGGAACCATGGACGTTATTATATTTTAAAGACGACAACCACGGAGCAGGTTTTTTTTCATACCTCTGCGATGGCGTCTCAGTCCTGTCCGCCTTCCTTTTAAGCCTACCCGGCTTCGGTGCCTCTTGTTGATGAGTCACCACGGGTTCGGCATGGCGCCCCGAGGGCCTTCCTTGTAGGACGCAATACGTGTGCGGTGGGTGAGGTGCAAAAAAGGGATCCTTCTCAGAAGTTGGGACTCCGGTTTTACTTACATGCGATGCAGGGAGCAGGCCAGGATAATCGGCTATGATGGCCACCAAGGCACCGTCGCAGCTTAACGGATAGAACGTCCTGTCGACGAGCTCCACAAATATGTCCGGATCTTCTTCAAGTCCAGGGTCGAGGGCCCGGTCAGGGTCCTCTGGCTGTACAGACGGGCTGTGGACCTCCCTCACAGCTTTTCACAGTTCCTACTATGAAATAACAAGGTAAATATTTATGATGAAGAATGCGGGAAGGACTGGAGTAAAAGGTAACAGCTCACCTAGTGTGGGGGGTTGTACATGGAGAATCCATCCCATTGCTTATTGCGGATGAACTCCTCTTCCTCTCCTTTGTACAAATCAGACAGTATTTTTGCTAGAGCAGCGGCGGAGTCCAGACCTTTACGACCGCAGCAGGTGGCATCGTCTTCTCCATTGAAGTGCCACATGGGTTTCCCCCGATACTGGAGTGGCTACACCCCCCGCATTATACATATTGACATAACTTCGACTATTGTCAGTCCTGATTTGGCCAGCGTTTTTATCCTGCCCATCAGGTAAAGGATCTCTCTGTTATCTTCCTCCTGGGGGCTCCGAGGGCGCCAGCTGCGGCGTTTCTTCAAAGGGGCATTGTTAAACTCAGGAAGTCAGCTGCGGCGTTTCTTCAAAGGGGCATTGTTAAACTCAGGAAGTCCCATCCGAATAGGGTCCGGAAGGGGGACGTCCTCCATATAAAACCACTCCGAAGGCCAGTCTTCGGATGTCTTCTTTGGAGTACCGGATAGGTATCTGGTCCGGGCCTGCACCATATTTCGGCTCCGCCCACTTGATATATTGACCCCTCCTATGTACGGGGTACGAGGCAGAATAGCCTCTTCCATAGCTCCAAATGAGCTTCGCAGCCCAGAAACAGCTCACGAAAGGTGACGTAGCCGGCGATGTGTAATATGGAGGCGAGAGTAAAGTTATGCAGCTGGAGGCCGTAGAACTCCAGGAGCCCGCGGAGGAACGGATGGATTGGAAATTCGAGTCCCCTCAATAAGTAAGGGACAAGGCATACCCGCTCCCTCCTGGATGGGTTGGGAAAGCTCTCCGCTTGCTCCCCGCCATTATAAGTGGCTAGTCCGGCTCGGATGGGGACCATATACGCAGGAGGGAGAAACCCTTGGGTCTATAACTCTACTAATTGGCTGTGGGGGACGGAACACTTCTCCCAATTGCGTGGCTTAGTGCTACGGGAGCGAGAGGAGGAGCTGCAATGGCTGGCCATGATGGGATGGACTTTTTCGGGCGTGCTTCGATGGATACTCGCTATGGGAGGATGGTGTGATCTGGATCTGAGGATCCCCGACTCTTTAAACAGACAATTTACCTACATGGTTAGGGTGGCAAATGTAAAAATGCCCCGACTTCTTGCATTCGCTCGACACATGGAAGATAGCCATTATTAAAGCATAGAAGCCGAGGAGTGCAACATTCATGGGAAGCCGGACACTACTCGTTACAACAGGTACTCGGGATTTGAAGAAGAACCCGCCTTGCAATGTCAAAGACAATCTACGCGCCGGACTCATCGTCATTGAAGCCTGGTTTAGGGGCTACTGAGGGAGTCCTGGATTAGGGGGTCCTCGGACAGCCGGACTGTTGGACTATGAAGATACAAGATTGAAGACTTCATCCCGTGTCTGGGTGGGACTCTCCCTTGCGTGGAAGGAAAGCTTGGCAATTCAGATATGTAGATCTCCTCCCTTGTAACTGACTCTGTGTAACCCTAGACCCCTCCGTGTCTATATAAACCAGAGGGTTTAGTCCATAGGACAACAACAATCATAATCATAGGCTAGCTTCTAGGGTTTAGCCTCTATGATCTTGTGGTAGATCAACTCTTGTAATACTCATATCATCAAGATCAATCAAGCAGGAAGTAGGGTATTACCTCCATCGAGAGGGCCCGAACCTGGGTAAACATTGTGTCGCCCACCTCGTTTTACCATCAGCCTTAGACGCACAGTTCGGGACCCCCTACCCGAGATCCACCGGTTTTGACACCGGCAGCAACCCCAACCTCCGCTCTGGCTTTAAATCCGGAGCGCTTCACTAGGTCTGAAGACAGGATTCCCGAGCCCGCCGGACTCTCCGCGGCTATTAAGCCTAGTACGGGAGAGCCGGAGGAAACATCATCACCGGCAATCATCATGAAGCCGGACTCTTCTTCGAACACTGGCTCCGAACCCTCGGAGTGAGCATCGTGTGAGCTCGGCCAAGGAGTTTCCTTCCCACCGTACTCCACGAACTCTCTTCTCCCTGGCCGAACCTCGCCTTTAAACAAGGCTCTGGACTTAATGCAATCCCTCGTCATTATAGAGAGGCAACATCCAAACTACGCCCAACCCAGACTAGGGGCTGAGAGCAGGGAATTTTACGTCCCACCTACCACCCACTTCATAGCCACTGTCGAGGACTTAACCTACATGCTTGATCACGGCTCCGAAGACATCGATGGTATGGACGATGATGCCGGAGAAGAGCAGGCCCAAAACCCACCATTTACCGGACGCTGGATGGCCACCTCTTTGTATGACGTGTACATGGTGGATAGACCCAAAGAGGTCAACGTCGATAATGAGAAAAATCCAGTTGAAGATACACCTCCTGAGACTTAACCAAAACGTCGATGTCAGCGGCGCCGCTCTAAATCATGCCGTGGAAAAGAAAGCAATACCGGCAACAGAAACGATAACACTCCGGAGAATGCCGAAGACCCAGACGCCCCCGCCAAACCAACATCCGAACAGGACGATTGGGAGGAGGGGCAGGCTAAACCTGACGAGCCAGTCAGAAACGAGGACTCGGAGGACATTAATTATATGCCACCCTCCGAAGACGAAATAAGCCTTGACGACTATGACTTCATCGTGCCAGAGGAGCCCCTCGAGCAAGAACGCTTTAAGCAACAGCTCATCGCAACCGCGAGGAGCCTGAAAAGGAAACAACAACGGCTTCAAGCCGAACAGGATACGCTCAATGACAGATGGACTAATGTCCTGGCAACCGAGGAATACGGCCTCGCACGACCAACCAAAAGCTACCCGAAGCGCAAGTTGTTACCCCAATTCACTGTTGAGGCGTGTGAGCCCCTAACATCAGCGCGTAACGCAGCCGATAAACCTAACCGACCACCGCATGGCCGAGACAGAACGACTACCCAAGACAAACACCAGCCCACATTACCCCGCTGTAAAGGCAGGGAGACAGTGGCCCAGGATTACACCTACGACCTATGGCAGAACCTGGACACTAGGGCAGGCCTAGCTAGATCAATCTATGGTTCAAGGGGACGTGCTCGAACATGAGTGGATGGCTATCAGGCCCGACGTGATCAACACAACCTCACTCAGGGTGAAAACCGCATAGGGACATCCATCGAACTCCGTCGTGACGTCGCCCATTATAGAGGCGCCGCACACCCCCTATGCTTCACCGAGGAAGTAATGGAACACGAATTCCCAGAAGGGTTTAAACCTATGAATATCGAATCATATGATGGAACAACTGACCCCGCAGTATGGATTGAGGATTTTCTTCTCCATATCCACATGGCCCGTGGTGATGATCTCTATGCCATCAAATACCTCACACTAAAATTAAAGGGACCAGCCCGACACTGGCTAAACAGCCTCCCAGAGAACTCCATTGGCAACTGGAAAGACTTGTAAGACGCCTTTCGCGACAACTTCCAAGGTACTTATGTCCGGCCCCCGGACACCGATGACCTCAATCACATCATCCAACAGCCCGGAGAGTCAGCCATGAAACTCTGGACTAGGTTTCTAATTAAAAAGAACTAAATTGTCAACTGTCTGGACACCGAAGCCCTCGCTGCCTTTAAACATAGCATTCGAGATGAGTGGCTCGCCCGTCAACTCGGGCAAGAAAAACCTAAGTCCATGGCAGCTCTTACCTCACTGATGACCCGCTTTTGCGTGGGAGAAGATAGCTGGCTTGCTCGTAGAAGCAATAGCACCAACGATCCCGACACCTCCGAAGCCAGGGACGGCAACGGCAAGCCACGACGCAATAAAAACAAGCGTCGAAATAATAACGCAGGAACCCAAGACACGGCGGTCAACGCCGGATTCAGTGGCCCCAAATCCGGTCAACGGAAGAAGCCATTCAAGGCAAACAGAGATGGTCCATCTAGTTTAGATAGTATACTAGATCGGCCCTGTCAGATTCATGGCAGCCCTGACAAACCCGCTAACCATACCAACAGATATTGCTGGGTTTTCAAACAAGCCGGCAAGCTCAATGCCGAACACAAAGGGAAGGGGCCGCCCAGTGACAGCGAAGACGAAGAGCTCGCCAAGATAGAAGCAATTTCCCCCCAAAGTCAAAACAGTAAACATGCTATATGTGACGCATATCCCTACAAGAGAGCGCAAGCGCGCACTACGAGACGTCTACGCCATAAGACCGGTCGCCCCAAAATTTAACCCATGGACGGCCTGCTCGATCACTTTTGATCACAAGGTCCACCCAACCAATATCCATCACGGAGGTTCAATAACTCTGGTCCTCGATCCAATTATCAATGGATTCCATCTCATACGGGTCCTTATGGACGGCGGTAGTAGCCTTAATTTACTTTATCAAGACAGTGTCCGCAAGATGGGCATTGACCCCTCAAGGATCAAGCCCACCACAACTACCTTCAAGGGAGTAATACCTGGCATCGAAGCTCACTACACGGGTTCAATCACATTGGAAGTCATCTTCGTTTCGCCAGACAACATTTGAAGCGAAGACTTGATCTTTAATATTGTCCCATTCCGCAGTGGCTACCATGCACTGCTCGGATGGGCCGCTTTTGCTCGTTTCAATGCGGTCCCACACTATGCCTATCTAAAACTTAAGGTGCCCGGTCCAGACGGCGTTATCACGATCAACAGAAACACGGAACGCTCCCTCCATACCGAGGAGCATACCGCGGCCATCACAACCGAAGTACAAAGCGGCCCTGTCAAGCTGCATATCTCATCGGCCATTAAGCCGCCGGCCTCTATTACACAAGACCGGCCAATTCTAAAGCTGGATTAGCAGTTCCGCCTCTGTCGTTCGCCACATATACCCGCGAAGTTCGTATCGCGCATGCATAATTATGCACTTAAAATACCTTGGTCATCGGCGGAGGCACAATACTAGCAGGCCTACAATACGGTTCACCCTCCTACAACATTTTTTCTCTTTTCTAACTATATCTTATCTTTTGCTACAGGTGAATCAAAAACGGTTCATCCTACGGACCTACAAGGACTCTTTCTGAGCTCGGTTTCGTACAAATAACCAAAGATTACTCCTTTTAAGGAATACTTTTCGCTGAGGCAACGACAGCGCAGATGTGCGACAGGAGGTCCAAAATATTTTCTATAGACCAAACACTCTATTTAAAACCTGTATAGAGTCTTTTTCCTCAGCCTTCGACCCCTGGCATGTAAAATGGCCTGGGTACTGGTGTTATAATCTCTAAGATTGCGTTCGACGTATCAATCAGATTCCAGTGAACATAATCCGTCTTCAGTATTTGGTTTTCCTCATAGAACTACATTTTTCGGTTTGTTTCACGCACACACCTCGGCACAAATCACCAGGGGCTCGATATGACAACATAAGGGTTACCGAAAATTCCGAACAGCTCTACAACATACTTCGGCGTCACGAGTTTGGCATTATATGCATTAGCTCCGAATCATGTCTTTGGTCAATAGTTGGGTTGCCCGGCTCCTGTGCTTACTACCTTACGTTCCGTCTTATCGGCTAGGGTAGTAAAGGGAGAACTACTGCGATTGTGTTTCCGGTTCACCTGGTTAAACACCTCAGTAGAGAAAGCCGAAAACTGACTATCATGATGCGGCGAGAGCTGGTCAACCACTCGGAGACTTATTAGAATCTTTTGCGATTTCTTCCGTACTACACGAAGGACCGTTCTTTATTTTTTGGTCACCTATGTAATGCAACCGTATTCGGATAACCGCGTACATACCAGGGGCTACATAGTAGACCCACATAAAACTCCCATGGCTAAGTGAAAGTGTTAAAGCCCTATAGTCCGATTGCCTAGTTCGCCGCACTTACAGCTCCGTTACGGACCAAGACGTTGGGTCAAGAGTGATCAGGTGCTATTCCGAACACCCCCGTATTATATGCGAGGGGGCCGAAGCCGACGACCGGCAAACTTTCAGATTACAAAAGACGGCCGCATAGGAGGAAATAACTTTCAGGCAAAGATATGAATATAACACAACCTTAATGTATCATAATATTGTTCTCACAATTCCGATGCATTTATTCGAACATAATATCCTTTGAGCACTAACCCTCTATCAAGCGGGCGCCCTCTAGGACATCCTCCACATAATGCTCCGGCGTGCGATGGTCCTTGCCTCCGGGCAGGCCCTTAGCTGTAACATCAGTGGCCTTCATCTTTGCCCTGTACATCTTGATGCGGGCGAAGGCCATCCGGGTACCTTCTATGCACGCCGACCGCTTGACGGTGTCGATACGCGGCACTGCATCGACAAGTCACTGCACCAAACCAAAATAGCTATTCGGAATGGGTTCAGCCGGCCATAGCTGGACCACGACGTCCTTTATGGCAGTTCTGGACATCTTGTGGAGCTCAGCCCACTGCGCCATCTGTTCGTTCAGCAACGCCGGACGCCGTGGCATGTTGAATTGTGACCAGAAAAGCTTCTCCGCAGCACGTCCTTCTTGCACTTGGAAGAACTGCGATGCATCGGAGACACTCTTCGGCAGGTCCAAGAACGCGTCTGGAGAACTCCAAAATTGGTTAAGCAGAGCATATTTCGGGTCGCCGAACTTAGTCTGTAAAAGAAAGGGCTTACGAGCCACTATCTCCCCTGCTTGCCGGATCTCCTCCCGAGCTGCTCTAGACTCGAATCGTGCTTCTCTCGCCTCTTGTAAGGCCTTGTCGAGTTCGGATGCCTTGGCTTTGTTATCCTCCTCGAGTGATTTGCATTTGCCAGTGGCATCCTTCAGCTCTCGCTCCATGGCAGATATTCTCTCCACGCACTGGCACCGAGTGGCCTGTTCGGCCTTTAAATCAGCAGCCGCCTTCTTGGCAGCCTCATTACTTACTATGGCCTGCTCCTTGGCCTGGGCAAGCTCGGCCCGAAGGGTCTCAACTGCGGTAGCACCATCTACAGTTATGCATGTCACAGTGTATAATTTTCAGCTTCGTGCTCATACTATTATACATGTATAAGCGGGCTGTCCCAAAACATACCTTGTGCCTTGTCGAGCCGCCTGTTAATGAGGGTAATGTCCTCATCAGCTTACTCAAGTTTATGCTTTAAATTTGCAACTTCCGCAACTTGGGCAGTCACCTTTGACATAACAACCTGTTTTCAAATTAATTATGTTACTTCCTGAGCATATCTTTTTTTGATCCTCTGACCGCCTCCCTATGGAAACCCACCAGAGTCTTAGGGGCTACTATCTATACACAGGCGCATTTTTGCATGAAAAGAGTGGTTAAAGATATTACATTGCATACCTCTAAGCCTCTCAGCAGGCTCGTGAAGGCTTCATTCAATCCGCTTCTCGCGGACAAAATCCTCTCAACTACCGTACCCATTAAGGTACGATGTTCCTTTGAGATGGTGATGACCCACAAGTATAGGGGATCTATCGTAGTCCTTTCGATAAGTAAGAGTGTCGAACCCAACGAGGAGCAGAAGGAAATGATAAATGGTTTCCAGCAAGGTATTCTCTGCAGGTACTGAAATAAGTGGTAACAGATAGTTTTGTGATAAGATAATTTGTAACGAGCAACAAGTAACAAAAGTAAATAAGGTGCAGCAAGGTGGCCCAATCCTTTTTGTAGCAAAGGACAAGCCTGGACAAACTCTTATATGATGTAAAGCACTCCCGAGGACACATGGGAATATCGTCAAGCTAGTTTTCATCATGCTCATATGATTCACGTTCGGTACTTTGATAATTTGGTATGTGGGTGGACCGGTGCTTGGGTGCTGCCCTTACTTGGACAAACATCCCACTTGTGATTAACCTCTATTGCAAGCATTCGCAAATACAACAAAAGTATTAAGGTAAACCTAACCATAGCATGAAACATATGGATCCAAATCAGCCCCTTACGAAGCAACGCATAAACTAGGGTTTAAGCTTCTGTCACTCTAGCAACCCATCATCTACTTATTACTTCCCAATGCCTTCGTCTAGGCCCAAACAATGGTGAAGTGTCATGTAGTCGACATTCACATAACACCACTAGAGGAGAGACAACATACATCTCATCAAAATATCGAACGAATACCAAATTCACATGACTACTAATAGCAAGACTTCTCCCGTGTCCTCATGAACAAAAGTAACTACTCACAAGGCATAAACATGTTCATAATCAGAGGGGTATTAATATGCATATAGGATCTGAACATATGATCTTCCACCAATTAAACCAACTAGCATCAACTACAAGGAGTAATTAACACTACTAGCAACCTACTAGCACCAATCCCGGACTTGGAGACAAGAATTGGATACAAGAGATGAACTAGGGTTTTGAGATGAGATGGTGCTGATGAAGATGTTGATGGAGATTGCCCTCTCCCGATGAGAGGAGCGTTGGTGATGACGATGGCGATGATTTCCCCCTCCGGGAGGGAAGTTTCTCCGGCAGAACAGCCCCACCAGAACCCTAGATTGGCTCCACCAAGGTTCCGCCTCGTGGCGTCGGAGTTTCGTCCGAGAAGATGGCTTTATGATTTTTTTTCATTGAAAGAGTCCATATAGCAGAAGATGGTCACCGGAGGGCCACCAGGGGGCCCACGAGGTAGGGGGCGCGCCCAGGGGGGTAGGGCGCGCCCCCCACCCTCGTGGGCAGGGTGTGGCCCCCCTGGTGAAGTTCTTGTGCTCAATGTTTTTTTATATATTTGGAAAACATCATCCATGAAGTTTCAGGACTTTTGGAGCTGTGCAGAAGAGGTCTCTAATATTTGCTCCTTTTCCAGCAAGAATCCCAGCTGTCGGCATTCTCCCTCTTTATGTAAACCTTGTAAAATAAGAGAGAATAGGCATAAGTATTGTGACATAATGTGTAATAACAACCCATAATGCAATAAATATTGATATAAAAGCATGATGCAAAATGGTTGTATCAACTCCCCCAAGCTTAGACCTCGCTTGTCCTCAAGCGAAAAGCCGAAATCGTAAAATATGTCCACATGTTTAGAGATGAAGGTGTCGACAAAAATAAAATACGGACATGAGGGCATCATGATCATTCTTAGAACAACAACTTATATAATTCTTGTCATATGATATCTTATGCTAGAGTAATAATTCAATCACAATATCAAGTATGAATCGTAAACTTCATTGAAAACTTACAAACTATAATCTCAGTCACTGAGGCAATTGCAATTTGTCATAACATAAGAAAGAGTCAATGTATAAGAGCTTTTCAGCAAGTCCACATACTCAACTATCATATAGTCTTACACAATTGCTGACACTCATGCAATACTTATGGGTATGGAGTTTTAATCGGACATAGAGAAAGATGGGGGCTTATAGTTTTGCCTCCCAATGTTTTACCTCAAGGGTAATGTCAACAGTAATAGTTCATGAAAACCCACATCCAATTAGCCATATATACCAGGATCTTTCCAACATATTGTGCTTGCCAAAGGATAAAATGTAAAAAGGAAGGGTGAAGATCACCATGACTCTTTTGCAGTGTGGAAGATAAAAGTAAAAGATAGGCCCTTCGCAGAGGGAAGCAGAGGTTGTCATGCGCTTTTATGGTTGGATGCACAAAATTCTAATGCGAAATAACGTCACTTTATATTGCCACTTGTGATATGGACCTTTATTATGCAGTCTGTCGCTTTTATTACTTCCATATCACACGATTGTATAAAGCTTATTTCTACCACACCAATCAATCATACATATTTAGAGAGCAATATTTTTATTTCTTGCACCGATCAAAACTTACTTGATGGATCTTACTCAATCCATAGGTAGGTATGGTGGACTCTCATGGCAAAACTAGTTTAAGGGTATTTGGAAGCACAAGTAGTATCTCTACTTGGTGCAATGAGTTTGGCTAGCATGAGGGAGAAAGGCAAGCTCAACATGTTGGAGGATCCAAGACAATATAATTTATCTTAGATGTAAGAAAACATAACCTATTATGTTGTCTTCTTTGTCCAATGTCAACTCTTTAGCATGTCATGTTTTAATGAGTGCTCCCAATCATAAAAGATGTCCAAGATAGTATATTTATATGTGAAGACCTCTCTTTCTTTATTACTTCCTATTAATTGCAACGATGACCAAAACTATGTTTGTCAACCCTCAATAACTTTTATTCATCATACTCTTTCTATGTGAGCTCATTACTCTCCATAAGAGTCACATGATCTCTTTGTTTATTTTTATTTCTTTCACTTTTCTTTTATTCACTTGGGATCATGGCAAAAATAAGCAAGCCCTTGACTCAACACTAATCTTTATTATATAGCTCATGGACTCGATTACATAGAAGGATCATAAAGCAGAACTCACAACTAGATCATGCTAAGAACTTTTATTCTACTAGATCAAAATATTACCAAAAGGATCGAACTAAGAAAAACGGTAAAGATAAGAGTGATGGTGATACGATACCGGGGCACTCCCCCAAGCTTGGCAGTTGCCAAGTGGAGTGCCCATACCCAGGTGATTATGTCTCCTTTGTTGGTGAAGAAGGTGGGGATGTTGATGATGGATAGTCTCACATCGAGCGTAGGAGGTCTTCTAACTTGTGGATAATGCCCTTGAGTGCGATGATATGCTCCTTCAACAAAATATTTTCACGTGTGAGATACTTATTTTGTATACGAGCTAACTCAATCATCTTGAAAGCTTCGATTTCTGTTGGGGTAAGAAGATTGTGATCCAGTTGAAGGGTGTCTTCTGTTGCCGGAACTTGGTCCTCCATGGCCTTCTTGATCCCTTCATCCTTGTTGATCTCCATGGGTTCTTCTCTCTTCAGCTCTATCTTCATTAGCCAAGCATCGTTGCCCTCATGGTTGGAGGAGGAGGGAGACGACATAGTGCCTGGCCTTGACAACCCTGACAGAAAACAGGTCGAAACAAAGACAGGAGATTTTTGTGTGATACAGGAGTCAAAACCCCCGGGAGATTATATAATGAATTTTTACCGACCAAAATACGTGTTCTGCAAGAAAACGGAGTCCGGAGAGCACATGAGGTGCCCACGAGGTAGGGGGCGCGCCCTGCACCCTCGTGGAGCCCTCGTGTCCTTTCCGGACTGCTGCTTATTTTTCTATTTTTCTAAATATTCCAAAACGGAGAAATATTGCCTTAAACACTGTTTTGGAGTCGGTTTACTTACCGTACCACATACCTATTCCTTTTCGGAGTCTGAAGCATTCCGGAAAGTGTCCCTTATGTATTCCTCCGGGGTTATGGCTTCAATAATATTGGTTTCAACATTTATGGGATTACCTGAGATATAATTTTTGATTCTTTGACCATTTACCACCTTCAGATTTGTGCCTTTGAAGTTGTTGATTTTTATGGCATCGGAACGATAGACCTCCTTGATAACGTAGGGACCTTCCCATTTAGAGAGAAGTTTTCCTGCAAAAAATCTTAAACGAGAGTTGTATAGCAATACATAATCACCTACATTAAACTCACACTTTTGTATCCTTTTGTCAAGCCATCTTTTAACTTTTTCTTTAAACAACTTGGCATTTTCGCAGGCTTGGGTTCTCCATTCATCAAGTGAGTTAATATCAAATAACCTCTTCTCACCGGCAAGTTTAAAATCATAATTTAATTCTTTAATAGCCCAATAAGCCTTGTGTTCTAGTTCGAGAGGTAAGTGACATGCTTTTCCATAGACCATTTTATACGGAGACATACCCATAAGATTTTTATTTGCAGTTCTATAGGCCCATAATGCATCATCTAGTTTCTTGGACCAATTCTTTCTGGACCTATTAATAGTCTTTTGCAAAATTAATTTGAGTTCTCTAATACTCAATTCTACTTGACCACTAGACTGAGGGTGATAAGGGGATGCAATTCTATGATTAACATCATATTTAGCAAGCATTTTACGGAAAGCACCATGAATAAAATGTGAACCACCATCAGTCATTAAATATCTAGGGACTCCAAACCTTGGAAATATAACTTCTTTAAGCATTTTAATAGAAGTGTTATGATCAGCACTACTAGTTGGAATAGCTTCTACCCACTTAGTAACGTAATCAACAACAACTAAAATATGTGTATAACCATTAGAGGAAGGAAAAGGTCCCATATAGTCAAAGCCCCAAGCATCAAATGGTTCAATAACAAGTGAATAATTCATAGGCATTTCTTGACATCTACTAATATTACCAATTCTTTGGCATTCATCAAAAGATAAGACAAACTTACGGGCATCCTTGAAGAGAGTAGGCCAATAAAAACCAGGTTGTAGTACCTTATGTGCAGTTCTATCTCCAGCATGGTGCCCACCATAAGCTTCGGAGTGACACTTGTGTAGGATCTGTTCCTGTTCATGCTCAGGTACACAACGTCTAATAACACCATCTACTCCTTCTTTATAAAGATGTGGGTCATCGCAAAAGTAATGCCTCAAATCATAGAAGAACTTTTTCTTTTGCTCGTATGTGAAACTAGGTGGTATAAACTTAGCAAAAACGTAATTAGCATAATCAGCATACCATGGAGCAGTATGAGAAGCATTTATGACATTTAATTGCTCATCAGAAAAGCTATCATCAATAGGTAGTGGGTCATCAAGCACATTTTATAATCTAGACAAGTTGTCTGCAACGGGGTTCTCAGCTCCTTTTCTATCACCAATATGCAAATCAAATTCTTGTAGCAAGAGAACCCATCTAATAAGTCTAGGTTTAGCATCTTTCTTTTCCATAAGATATTTAATAGCAGCATGATCAGTGTGAATAGTTACTTTAGAATCAACAATATAAGGTCTAAACTTATCACAGGCAAATACAACTGCTAAGAATTCTTTTTCGGTAGTAGCATAATTTCTTTGAGCATTGTCTAGAGTTTTACTAGCATATTGAATAACATTTAGTTTCTTATCAACTCTTTATCCTAGAACAACACCTACAACATAATCACTAGCATCACACATAATTTCAAAGGGTAAATTCCAATCAGGTGGCTGAACAATAGGTTTAGAGATCAATGCTTTCTTAAGTATTTCAAATGCTTCTACACAATCATCATCAAAAACAAATGGTATATCTTTTTGTAATAAATTAGTCAGAGGACAAGAGATTTTTGAGAAGTCCTTAATGAACCTCCTATAAAAACCGGAATGACCAAGGAAACTTCTTATACCTTTGATGTCCTTGGGACATGGCATCTTTTCAATAGCATCAACCTTGGCTTTATCAACCTCAATACCTCTTTCAGAAACTTTATGCCCCAAGACAATACCTTCATTAACCATAAAGTGGCACTTTTTCCAATTCAAGACAAGATTAGTTTCTTCACATCTCTGCAAAACTCGATCAAGGTTGCTCAAGCAATCATCAAAAGAAGATCCATAGACGGAAAAGTCGTCCATGAAAACCTCACAAATCTTTTCACAAAAGTCAGAGAATATAGCCATCATGCATCTTTGAAAGGCAGCAGGTGCATTACATAAACCAAAAGGCATACGTCTATAAGCAAAAGTACCAAAAGGGCATGTAAAAGTAGTCTTTGATTGATCTTTGGCTGACACAGGTATTTGAGAGAAACCAGAATAACCATCTAGAAAGCAAAAATGTGTATGTTTGGATAATCTTTCTAGCATTTGATCGATAAAAGGTAAGGGGTAATGATCCTTTTTAGTAGCCTTATTTAATTTGCAGAAATCAATTACCATCCTATAACCAATAATAATTCTTTGAGGAATCAATTCATATTTGTCATTAGGAACAACAGTAATACCTCCCTTCTTAGGGACACAATGGATAGGACTTACCCACCGACTATCAGCAACGGGGTAAATTATACCTGCCTCAAGGAGCTTTAGTATCTCCTTTCTTACCACTTCTTTCATTTTAGGATTCAGTCAGCGTTGATGATCACGAACTGGTTTAGCATCTTCTTCCAAATTAATTTTATGTTGACATAGAGTGGGACTAATGCCCTTAAGATCATCAAGAGTATACCGAATAGCAGCACGGTGCTTCTTCAGAATTTTCAATAATCTCTCTTCTTCATGTTCTGAAAGGTTAGCACTAATAATAACAGGATATATCTTTTTCTCATCAAGATAAGCATATTTAAGAGTATCCGGTAAAGGTTTAAGCTCAAACACGGGATCACCCTTGGGTGGAGGAGGATCCCCTAGGATTTCAACAGGTAAATTGTGTTTCAGAATAGGTTCCTGTTTAAAGAATACTTCATCTAATTCCCTTCTTTCATTCATAAACATATCATTTTCATGGTCTAGCAAATTTTGTTCTAAAGGATCACTAGGAGGTACGGCAATAGAAGCAAGACCAATAATTTCATCTTTACTAGGTAATTCTTCTTCACGGTGTTGTCTACTAAATTTAGAAAAATTAAATTCATGAGTCATATCATCTAAACCAACAGTAACAACATCTCTTTTGCAATCTATGGTAGTATTAACAGTATTTAAGAAGGGTCTACCAAATATAATGGGACAGAAGCTATCTTGTGGGGAACCAAGAACAAGAAAATCAGCAGGATATTTAGTTTTCCCACACAAGACTTTAACATCTCTAACAATTCCCATTGGTGAAATAGTATCTCTATTAGCAAGTTTAATTGTGACATCAATATTTTCTAACTCAACAGGTGCAATGTCATGCATAATTTCTTTGTATAAGTCAATAGGTATTGCACTAGCACTAGCACCCATATCACATAAGCCATGATAACAATGATCTCCTATTTTAACAGAAATAACAGGCATGCCTATCACAGGTCTAGGTTTATCTGTATCACGAGGTTTAGCAATTCTAGCAGTTTCATCATAGAAATAAATAACATGCCCATCTATATTATCAGACAAGAGATCTTTAACAATAGCAATATTAGGTTCAACTTTAACTTGCTCAGGAGGTGTATATGTTTTAATATTGCTTTTACGGACCACAGTTGAAACTTCAGCATGATCCTTGATCCTAACATGGAAAGGTTGTTTCTCAACATAAGAAGTAGGAACAATAGGATCATTATAAGTAATAGTCTTTTCTTCAACCTTAATAGGTGCAGCTACTTTTACTTCTATGGGAGGATGATATTTAAACCACTTCTCCTTGGGGAGATCAACATAAGCAGCAAAAGATTCACAGAAAGAAGCTACTATGTCAGAGTCAAGTCCATATTTAGTGCTAAATTTACGAAAAATATCGGTATCCATAAAAGATTTAACACAATCAAAACTAGGTGTCATACCTGACTCCTTACCATTGTCCAGGTCGGAATCTTCGGAGTTGCGTTTAATTCTTTCCAATAAATCCCATTTGAATTCAATAGTCTTCATCATAAAAGAGCCAACACAAGAAGTATCAACCATGGTGCGATTGTTATCAGAAAGCCAAGCATAAATTTTTTGAATAGTCATTTCTCTTGAGAGCTCATGATTGGGGCATGAATATAACATTGATTTAAGCCTCCCCCAAGCTTGAGCGATGCTTTCTCCTTCGCTAGGCCAAAAATTATATATATAATTGCGATCACGATGAACAAGATGCATAGGATAAAACTTTTGATGAAATTCCAATTTCAATCGTTTGTAATTCCAAGACTCCATATCATCACATAGCCTGTACCATGTCGATGCATCTCCCCTCAAAGATAAAGGGAAGACCTTCTTCTTAACAACATCTTCGGGTACACCTGCAAGCTTAAATAATCCACAAACTTCATCCACATATATTAGATGCTCATCAGGATGTTTTGTTCCATCTCCCAAAAAAGCATTAGCTAGCAGTTTTTCTACCATACCCAAAGGAATTTCGAAGCAAGCATTTTCATTTTCAGTAGGTTGAGGAGCAACTCTTTGCTCTACTGGTCGGGGTGAAGATACCCCGAACAAACCGCTCAGAGGATTACTTTCCATAGTAACAAGTGACGGTAAATTTCAGCACACTATATAAATTAAAATTTTCCTTACCAAATTCCACCTACCAAAGGCGCTTCACTCGCCGGCAACGGCGCCAGAAAAGAGTCTTGATGACCCACAAGTATAGGGGATCTATCGTAGTCCTTTTAATAAGTAAGAGTGTCGAACCCAATGAGGAGCAGAAGGAAATGATAAGCAGTTTCCAGCAAGGTATTCTCTGCAAGTACTGAAATATGTGGTAACAGATAGTTTTGTGATAAGATAATTTGTAACGAGCAACAAGTAACAAAAGTAAATAAGGTGCAGCAAGGTGGCCCAATCCTTTTTGTAGCAAAGGACAAGCCTGGACAAACTCTTATATGATGTAAAGTGCTCCCGAGGACACATGGGAATATCGTCAAGCTAGTTTTCATCACGCTCATATGATTCACGTTCGGTACTTTGATAATTTGGTATGTGGGTGGACCGGTGCTTGGGTGCTGCCCTTACTTGGACAAACATCCCACTTATGATTAACCTCTATTGCAAGCATCCACAAATACAACAAAAGCATTAAGGTAAACCTAACCATAGCATGAAACATATGGATCCAAATCAGCCCCTTACGAAGCAATGCATAAACTAGGGTTTAAGCTTATGTCACTCTAGCAACCCATCATCTACTTATTACTTCCCAATGCCTTCGTCTAGGCCCAAACAATGGTGAAGTGTCATGTAGTCGATGTTCACATAACACCACTAGAGGAGAGACAATATACATGTCATCAAAATATCGAACGAATACCAAATTCACATGACTACTAATAGCAAGACTTCTCCCGTGTCCTCGGGAACAAAAGTAACTACTCACAAAGCATAAACATGTTCATAATCAGAGGGGTATTAATATGCATATAGGATCTGAACATATGATCTTCCACCAATTAAACCAACTAGCATCAACTACAAGGAGTAATTAACACTACTAGCAACCTACTAGCACCAATCCCAGACTTGGAGACAAGAATTGGATACAAGAGATGAACTAGGGTTTTGAGATGAGATGGTGCTGATGAAGATGTTGATGGAGATTGCCCTCTCCCGATGAAAGGAGCGTTGGTGATGACGATGGCGATGATTTCCCCCTCCGGGAGGGAAGTTTCCCCGGTAGAACAGCCCCGCCAGAACCCTAGATTGGCTCCGCCAAGGTTCCGCCTCGTGGCGGCGGAGTTTCGTCCGAGAAGATAGCTTTATGATTTTTTTCCATCGAAGGAGTCCATATAGCAGAAGAAGGTCACCAGAGGGCCACCAGGGGGCCCACGAGGTAGGGGGCGTTCCCAGGGGGTAGGGCGCGCCCCCCACCCTCGTGGGCAGGGTGTGCCCCCCCTGGTGAAGTTCTTGCGCTCAATGTTTTTTATATATTTGGAAAACATCATCCGTGAAGTTTCAGGACTTTTGGAGCTGTGCAGAATAGGTCTCTAATATTTGCTCCTTTTCTAAAATAAGAGGGAATAGGCATAAGTATTGTGACATAATGTGTAATAACAACCCATAATGCAATAAATATTGATATAAAAGCATGATGCAAAATGGACGTATCAGATGGACGCATGTTGCAATGTGCCCATCAGTGTATCCGGCACCTCCGGATTCTCGGAGGCTACTACAGGAGTACGGACTCCCTTCAAAAGGGTACGCTTACTCGACCCTAGAATCATCTTCGGCTGTAAATCGGATAGTTCGGGGCCCTCATTGTTGGTCCCCGTGGGGGCTGCCTCCCCTGGACCCTTGACGACCGAAGTATCACGTTCCGGCGCTGTCTCCATTGTCCCCCACTGTCGGTGTCAAAACTGGCGGATCTCGAGTAGGGGGTCCCGAACTGTGCGTCTGAGGTCGATGGTAACAGGAGACAAGGGACACGATGTTTACCCAGGTTCGGGCCCTCTCTATGGAGGTAATACCCTATGTCCTTCTTGATTGATATTGATGAATACGAGTATTACAAGAGTTGATCTACCTCGAGATCATAATGGCTAAACCCTAGAGGTCTAGCTTGTATGGCTATGATCATGAATATCTCCCTCTCCGGACTAAGTCCTCCGGTTTATATAGGCACCAGGAGGATCTAGGGTTACACAAGGTCGGTTACAAAGAAAGGAATCTACATATCCAGTAGCCAAGCTTGCCTTCCACGCCAAGGAGAGTCCCATCCGGACACGGGTGCAGTCTTCGGTCTTCGTATCTTCATAGCCCATCAGTCCGGCCCATGGTTAATAGGTCGGACGCCCGAGGACCCCTTAGTCCAGGACTCCCTCAGTAGCCCCTGAACTTGGCTTCAATGACAAGGTATCCGACGCATAGATCTGTCTTCGGCATTGCAAGGCGGGTTCCTCCTTCCGAACTCCAAAACAGTCTGTCCGGATCTGCAACACACAGCCGTAGAGAGTATAGTATTCCACGAATCCAATCGGCTGACAACTTTAGTAATGTGATGTCATGCTTCCCGGTCATTATTTCGAACCGTTTCCCGTCCCGCCGTTCCATGTTTCGGACGTGGTTTTTATTGGCACGTCTTGTCGAAGCAGAGATCATGTCCCCTTATTGCGGGATTTTTCATCAATATGAGCGTGGGTAACCCAACTGTCCTGCGGGAAAGACTCCTTAGGAATAGGCAGGTTCTTAGGCTTAGGAGGACGCGTTCAATACCCGCTGCTTTTATAAAGGAACCAAGGGCCGTCTCTTTATGCCAACCTCTCCTTAGCCTTCCCAACCCCGAGTTCTAGCACCCAAGGTTCGACTTCATTGCTTCAAGCCTCCCCATCATGTCTGGACCCAGCTCTCAAGGCCGATGGGTGGCTTCCTCCGTTACAGAAGAGGATATCACAAAGCTTCGGGCGGCCAGATATTTGACCACGGAGGTTCACCACAGGCTTCTTGCTCAAGGACAGGTTATTCCGACCCCCAGATCTGGCGAGAGGGTCGTATTCATCTCCCACTTCCTCTGGGGGCTAGGTTCGCTCTTCACCCCTTCGTCCGGGGGCTAATGTTTTATTACGGACTAGATTTTCATGATCTAGCCCCGGACTCTATCCTCCACGTCTCGACATTTATCATTACATGCGGGGCCTTCCTCCGAATCCCCCCACACTTCGGCTTATGGCTCAAGACCTTCAGTGTGAAGACGAAGGTGGTTGACGGGGAACATGCGGAGTGTGGTGGTGCTGTAGTGAGCAAGCTTACCAACACTCTGTGGCCAAAAGGCACTTTCACCGAAACCTCCCACCAATGGCAGCGAGAATGGTTTTATGTCATGGAACCCCGCAACACCAAGTGGGAAGCAATTCCCGCGTTCCGCTCCGGCCCTCCACCACAGCTCGCATCATGGATTAACAAGGGGATGGACTGGGGATCAGTTGATGAAGTACAGAATCTACAGAGCCACATCCGAACCCTCCTTGAGAGAGACATCGATCTTGTCAACGTGATTCAAGTGATGCTAGTTCGCCGACTCCTGCCCTGCCAGCGCAGGTCTCGCCGCATGTGGGAGCTCAATCCGAAAGGACCACGAACCCTCCAACACTTCTTCGGCACTACGCACGAAGGGATGTGGAAGTTATTTTTTGGGAAGCGAAAACACTGGCCGGACACTACCGAGGACACTGGCCTTAACTGCAACTGCCCGGATACCTCGGTAAGCACTTGTCTTCCGAACACTTTGTAATTATGCATACCGTAATACGGTACTGAGCAGACTATCTTTCTCCAGGGCTGGATAAAGAAGGCGGAACTAATTATGTGTTCGGCCCCTCTGCCCGAAGGCCCGGCGACTCCTGTTTTAACAAGGATGCTAGCCCCGGCACCATACCAGATGCCTGTGAAGGAGGGCGAGGCGGAGAGTGGAAAGACCAAAGATGGCCCCTATTCCAAGGGTAAATTAGACATTGTGTTCGGAGGAATCAAAATTCCCTCATCCAAAGACAAAAGTGAAGGGGGGCACTACCTCTTCCCCTCATGGGAAGAAAAGGGCTGCCTCCGAAGATTTGGAGAAACAAGCTCCTAAGCGAGGCAAGATGCCTCTGTTGGATGGCTCGGGCTTGAAGGACGTCGAAGCACAGTCTCATAATGAGGACAAGCCTCAGGCCAAATCGTAAGTGAACTAGGATGTTTTAAACATATCCCGTTCTGTTCTCGTAATGCTTAGAATATATATTTTTTGCAGTCCGGCGCAGTCTTCTTCAACAATCCTCTTCCTCGGGGGACCTTCTCCCAGAGATGATGGAAAGCGAGACGCCTCCACCGGCCTCTCCGGCCAATAGGGCAGACGACTTCGAGGTGTCGTCGCGGAGGGTCTCCTGCGACTAACAGGTGGTGCACGGAATGATGAAGACATTGCCCGAAGGTGACACTTCGGTGGCCCAGGGTTCGGGGACCAACAATGAAGGCCCCGAACAGTCCGGTCTATGATACGTCCATTTTGCATCATGCTTTTATATCGATATTTATTGCATTATGGGCTGTTATTACACATTATGTCACAATACTTATGCCTATTCTCTCTTATTTTACAAGGTTTATATGAAGAGGGAGAATGCCGGCAGCTGGGATTCTGGGCTGTTTCCAGCAGCAAATATTAGAGACCTATTCTGCACAGCTCCAAAAGTCCTGAAACTTCCCGGAAGTTATTTCTAGAATATATAAAAAGTACTGAGCGAAGAAAGTTCCAGAGGGGGGCCACACCCTGGCCACGAGGGTGGGGGGCGCGCCCCTGCCTCGTGGGCCCCCTGGTGGCCCTCTGATGCCCATCTTCTGCTATATGAGGTCTTTCATCGAGGAAAAAATCATAAGCAAGCTTACAGGACAAAACTCCGCCGCCACGAGGCAGAACCTTGGCGGAACCAATCTAGGGCTCCGGCAGAGCTGTTCTGCCGGGGAAACTTCCCTCCGAGAGGGGGAAATCATCACCATCGTCATCACCAACGATCCTCTCATCAGGAGGGGGTCAATCTCCATCAACATTTTCACCAGCACCATCTCATCTCAAATCCTAGTTCATCTCTTGTATCCAATCTTTGTATCCAAACCTCAGATTGGTACCTGCGGGTTGCTAGTAGTGTTGATTACTCCATGTAGTTGATGCTAGTTGGTTTATTTGGTGGAAGATTATATGTTCAGATCCATTATGCATATTAATACCCCTCTGATTATGAACATGAATATGCTTTGTGAGTAGTTATGTTTGTTCCCGAGGACATGGGAGAAGTCTTGCTATTAGTAGTCATGTGAATTTGGTATTCGTTCGATATTTTGATGAGATGTATGTTGTCATCCCTGTAGTGGTGTCATGTGAACGTCGACTACATGACACTTCACCATTGTTTGGTCCTAGAGGGAGGCATTGGGAAGTAATAAGTAGATGATGGGTTGCTAGAGTGATAGAAGCTTAAACCTTAGTTTATGCGTTGCTTCGTAAGGGGCTAATTTGGATCCATATGTTTCATGCTATGGTTAGGTTTACCTTAATACTTCCGTTGTAGTTGCGGATGCTTGCAATGGGGGTTAATCATAAGTGGGATGCTTGTCCAAGTAAGGACATCACCCAAGCACCGGTCGACCCACATATCAAATTATCAAAGTACCGAACATGAATCATATGAGCGTGATGAAAACTAGCTTGACGATAATTCCCATGTGTCCTCAGGAGCGCTTTACTTCATATAAGAGTTTGTCCAGGCTTGTCCTTTGCTATAAAAAGGATTGGGCCATCTTGCTGCTCCTTACTTACTTTTATTACTTGCTACTCGTTACAAATTACCTTATGATGAAACTATCTGTTACCGATAATTTCAGTGCTTGCAGAGAATACCTTACTGAAAACTGTTTATCATTTCCTTCTGCTCCTCGTTGGGTTCGACACTCTTACTTATCGAAAAGCTAAGATAGATCCCCTACACTTGTGGGTCATCAAGACTCTTTTCTAGCGCCGTTGCCGGGGAGTGAAGCGCCTTTGGTAGGTGGAATTTGGTAAGTAAAATTTATATAGTGTGCTGAAATTTACTCTCACTTGTTACTATAGAACATAATCCTTTGAGGGGCTTGTTCGGGGTATCTTCACCCAGACTAGTAGAGCAAAGAGTTGCTCCTCAACCTACTGAACCTACTGAAAATGTTAACTTTGAAATTCCTTCGGGTATGATAGAGAAACTGCTAGCTAATCCTTTTGCAGGAGATGGAACATTGCATCCCGATTTACACTTAATCTATGTGGATGAAGTTTGTGGATTATTTAAGCTTGCAGGTATGCCCGATGATGTTATCAAGAAGAATTTCTTCCCTTTATGTTTGAACGGAGATGCATTGACATGGTATAGGCTATGTGATGATATGGGATCATGGGACTACAAGCGATTGAAATTGAAATTCCATCAGAAGTTCTATCCTATGCATCTTGTTTACCGTGATCATAATTATATATATAATTTTTGGCCTCACGAAGGAGAAAGCATCGCTCAAGCTTGGGGGAGGCTTAAGTCAATGCTATATTCATGCCCCAATCATGAGCTCTCAAGAGAAATGATTATTCAAAAAATTTATGCTCGGCTTTCTCTCAGTAATCGCTCCATGCTCGATACTTCTTGTACTGGCTCTTTTATGATGAAGACTATTGAATTAAAATGGGATTTATTGGAAAGAATTAAATGCAACTCTGAAGATTGGGACCTCGACGAAGGTAAGGAGTCAGGTATAACACCTAAGTTTGATTGTGTTAAATCTTTTATGGATACCAATGCTTTTCGTGAATTTAGCACTAAATATGGACTTGACTCTGAGATAATAGCTTCCTTTTGTGAATCCTTTGCTACTCATGTTGATCTCCCTAAGGAGAAGTGGTTTAAATATAATCCTCCCATTGAAGTAAAAGTAGTTGCACCTATTAAAGTTGAACAAAAGACTATCACTTATGATGATCGTGTTGTTCCTATTGCTTAGTTGAGAAACCACCTTTCCCTGTTAGAATAAAGGATCATGCTAAAGTTTTAACTGTAGTCAACAAAAGTAATATTAGGACACACAAACCCCCTGAGCAAGTTAAATTTGAACCTAATATTGCCATGGTTAAAGATCTCTTGGCTGATAACATTGATGGGCATGTTATTTACTTCTGTGATGAGACTGCTAGAATTGCTAGACCTGATACTAAAAATAAACATAGACCTATTGTAGGCATGCCTGTTATTTCAGTTAAAATAGGAGATCATTGCTATCATGGCTTATGTGATATGGGTGCTAGTGCAAGTGCAATACCTCATTCCTTATACAAAGAGATTATGCATGATATTGCACCTGCTGAGATAGAAGATGTCGATGTTACCATTAAGCTTGCCAATAGAGATAGTATTTCACCAATTGGGATTGTTAGAGATGTTGAAGTCTTGTGTGGGAAGGTTAAATATCCTGCTAATTTTCTTGTTCTTAGTTCCCCACAAGATAGCTTTTGTTCCATTATATTTGGTAGACCCTTCTTGAATACTGTTAATGCTAAGATAGATTGCAATAAGGATATTGTTTCTGTTGGTTTAGGGGATATGTCTCATGAGTTTAATTTTGCTAAGTTTCGTAGACAACCCCGTGATGAAGAATTGCCTAGTAAAGATGAAATAATTGGTCTTGCTTCTATTGCTGTGCCTCCCACTGATCCTTTGGAACAATATTTGCTAGACCATGAAAATGATATGTTTACGAATGAAAGAAGGGAAATAGATGAAGTATTCTTTAAACAGGGACCTATTCTAAAACACAATTTGCATGTTGAAATCCTAGGGGATCCTCCTCCACCCAAGGGTGATCCCGTGTTTGAGATCAAACCATTACCCGATACTCTTAAATATGCTTATATTGATGAAAGGAAGATATATCCTATTATTATTAATGCTAACCTTTCAGAGAAGGAGGAAGAGAAATTATTGAAAACTCTGAAGAAGCACCGTGCTGCTATTGGATATACTCTTGATGTTCTTAAGGACATTAGTCCCACTCTATGTCAACACAAAATAAATTAGGAGAAAGATGCCAAACCAGTTATTGATAACCAATGACGGGTGAATCCTAAGATGAAAGAAGTGGTAAGAAAGTAAATATCAAAGCTCCTTGAGGCAGGTATAATTTATCCCGTTGCTGATAGTCAGTGGGTAAGTCCTGTCCATTGTGTCCCAAAGAAGGGAGGTATTACTGTCGTTCCTAATGATAAATATGAATTGATTCCACAAAGAATTATTACAGGTTATAGGATGGTAATTGATTTCCACAAATTAAATAAAGCTACTAAAAAATATCATTACTGACGTGGAATAGTCACGTCAGATGTCCTAGAGAAAGGACTTAGTCGTAGGGCCATCGCAACTAGGAAGCTTAAAGGGGTTAATCGGGACAATGGACACAAGAGGTTTATACTGGTCCGGCCCCTTACGGTGAAGGTAAGGCCTAGTACAGTTGATGTTGTATTGCTAGGTTTCGATGACCAAGGAGCGAATCCACTAGCTTGGCTATCGATCTATTGATCCTTCCCCTAAGCCGCCGCCGGGTCGTCCCCTTATATACACGGGTTGACGCCTGGCGGCCTACAGAGTCCCGGCTGACTCATAAAACGTGTCCGGCTCGATGACTTCTTTTATATGCCTTTCTTTACAAGTCTTTCTTTACATATAGCAGTTTATAATATTGGGCCTTAAGCCGCCTCTGGGCTTAGGCCTTCTATAAGTCTTAATAAACTATCACCTTGAATATTACTGGGCTTCTTTTTGTAACCCGCCATTGGGGTTGACCCGGCCCCTCCCGAGCGGGTCATACCTGGTAGCTATATCCCCAACATTAGGCCCCAGGTTGACTTGAACTCTGCTCTTTGTCAATCTTCAACACTTAGATGAAATCCATCTTCCTCTGTCTGTAAAAACTCTGTAACCCGCCATGACGTCATCTTCCGAAAACATGAAAGCCTGCTATGACGTCATCTTCAACGGATCTTTATCTTTTAATGTCTTTCGAGAATCGAGGCGTCTGTTTAGCTGGATAATCATTATTTTGGTGTTCCTCAATTTTCGCGCCTGCCTGTTCACTTATCCCCTTATAAATAGGTTCAGCCGGTCCTTCCTCTTTCTTCTTCTTCCTTCCATCTTCTCGCCACCTCCCTACCTCTCGAGCTCCGCCATCGCCATAGCGCCCACCGTCGCCCTCAATGTCGGCCGCTGCATCACCCTGAGCTCGTCTAGAGAACCACGGTGACCCTTCGCAGTAGATCTGCATTCGTAAGTTCCTACCTTTCCGCGCCCTTAGATCTGTATTAGGGTTGCAAGTTCGTCGGTGTTCTTTGCCGTTCATCACATACCTTCTTGTAGTTTCTTCTCCATATCCTCTTTTGATATAGAAGAAATGTAGAACTTATGCGGTAGCTGTTTTGCGTCAATTTTTGATACTAGTAGATCCCTTTTTCCTGTACAGAGGCCTCATTATAACTCACGAACTCATCTGTACCAGATTATTAGGTCTAGAACATTTTCTTTTCTGAACGGCCATTTGATCCAAAATAATAGTGGCAGCTAGATAAACTTGTTTGTGTCAACACTTAGCCAACTCTGTTTCTGGCAACCTTCGAATTAGTTTTTAGTCATGGCGGCTTATGACTCCGGCTTATTTTTCCTTTATATGTCATTAGCCCTTATTTAAGCCGCCATTATTCATCTGTATCATGAACCTGTAATTTCATCAATAAATTGAACCGACAAATTACTTTCTTTTCAGCTTTGCCCTTTCATCATGCCGTCAAAAGCACCAACTATCTGCAACTGGGTCCTTTCCACAGTTACTGAAGATACCTTGAAGGAATTTGTCACCATAGGATTTTTGCCAGAGAAAAATGTTATGCTTATCGTGCACCTGACCTGGACGAAGAATGGCCTCAGCCCAAAGACGGCGAAGTTATCATTTTCACTGATCACATGAACCGGGGATTCTCTCCACCCGGCTCAAAGTTCTTCCGAGACGTTCTGCATTTTTTTCAAGCTTCGCCCACAAGACATTGGACCCAACTCTATCTCCAATATCTGCAATTTTCAAGTTCTTTGTGAGGTATATCTTCAGGAAGAACTAACCGTGGAACTCTTCAGAGAATACTTTTATCTAAACCGCCAGAATGAATGCACCAATGGCCTTAGTTTGGATCTTGGTGGAATCTCAATTCAGCACCGACAGGGCGCCGTCTTTCCCTTAATAGTCTTACCGAGCCATCCCAAAGATTGGAATCAGACCTGGTTCTACTGCCAAGATACATCACCAGCCAATGAAAAACCACTGCCGGGTTATCGCGCGGAGCGTCTGGATTCCAAGTTTGTGCTCCCTGATAAGCTTACCGTTGCTGAACTCAAGAAGCTTATTCCATCTATTAAAAGGATTCAAGCTTTATTGGGGAACGACTTAACTGGAGTTGACCTGACTCGTTGCTGGGTCGCATGGCAGGTCATCCCTCTAAGCCGCCGATCCAAGTTAATGTATGAGTATGCTGGAGGCCCAAATGACTCTCTGTGTTATAGCTCTGTTCAATTGACTGAAGAAGACATTGTTGCAATGTCAACCATCCTCTTGAACGGCAAATACGAGGACTGCAGTAAGGTTGGGTTAAACCCCTTCTGCAAACTTTACCCGGCACCAGAGGTGAAAACCCCTGACCTCTTTCTCTTTGTGTTTCCCTCAGTAGTTTAAATACTTGCATGACATTTTAACCTGCTTATTTGTTGACAGGCCAAATCTGACTTTTGGAAGGCCAAGTATGATCATGAAGCTGCCAAGAAGGCTAGAGCCGCTGCCATAGCCGCCAAAAGAACAACCCGGAAGCCCAAGAAGAAGAGGACTGCATCTGACATGTTCCAGCTGGATGATTCTGAGTCGGAGGTAGCCCTTGACTCCCTTGGCCATTTTTTAACTATCTTATTGACACTGACTATTGCCAGGACGACACTGGGGCCAGCCAGGCCGTGGAAGAAGAGGTAACTATTTCCTCCGACTCAGCCCCTTTGCCAAGACAGAAACTTCGACTGGTAACCTGGAAAGTAAGGTTTTCGCACCCTTTAGCTTATTTGGACCCTCATTTTCTTTTGAAAAAGCAGCAACATGAGAGCCGCCGTCAAGCCCGGACTAATGATGATGATGAACCACCTTCCGACTTACAAAAAACTCCTCGAAAACGCCAGAATGAGGTTTCTTTCACCTTTGTCCTTTGTTTTTATCCATGAATCTATTTCCTTATATTCTTTAACTTTATTTTACCTTTCTAGGAGGTTTCTCGCTCCTCTGGCGACTCGTCGCAAACTCAATTTCCGGTTTTCAAGACTGCCCCTGGGTAAGGACAATCATCTTTCTTCTGCATCTTGTAAAAACTGCATTGTTACACTAACTGTCTCATAAAATCTTTCTTAGCGGTCAAGCCAAATCCAAGAAGGCCAAGGTGATTAAGCCGTCAGAAGACCCGAAAGTTCCTGCACCTGAGCCGGCCATGCCAACTCCCTCTCAAACTGAAGCACCAGAAGACCCGGCTGTTCATACTCAATTGGACCCTCCTGAGTTGTCGGCCGATGAGGCCACCCTTAATCCGACCATTACTGAACCATCTAGCTCAGCTAACCCGCCAACAACTGCCGATACCGATGTATTGATTACCGGTAGCCGATTTATGGAAACGGGGACTCCCACTATATTAGCCCAGCATACTTCTAAGCAATAGGCTTTAGAGAAGCAGAAAATGCAGTTTGATATCTCCCATTACGCTCACCTCAATGTCAATGATGTACTATCCGGCTATCTCAGTCATGTGCACTCCAGCCGTGACTCAAAAATCGAGATGGTCAAACAACTGCAGCTAAAATATAAGGTATGTTCTCCAGTTTACTTATACTCTGCCAGCCCCCAAGTCTTCAGATGATGAACTTGAATGATCTGTATACTTTATGATATAAGTTGATACTTTGCCTATAGTTTTTTTGAAAGTCCAATAGAATAGCGTAAACTTCACCTGTAGTCCCCAAGAGCCGGCTCAATTTATCATAAATGAACCAGTACTTAATTGCATAACTGTTTTTTTACTAGTCCCAATAAGTATTGTGATCCGGCTCAATCTTGAAAAACTTTTCTGAATATCATGCATTAGCCCCCATGTGCCAGGCGTTGTTAATTTGTAAAACCCTTGGGACTTGAAACATATAAAAGTAAAAAAAATTGCTTTGGCAAACATTATCCCCCAAGTGTCAAGTGGTATTGCGGTGCAAAGTACTTAAGACTTGAACCCTTATAACTTTTAGTTTAAGTCTTTACACACCTGTGAATGTTTTTATAGAACGCCTTATCTGAGTTGGGCTCTTCTATTGACGGATGCCAAGACCCGGTTGGCGGAGCAGGAGACAGAGATAAAGACCATTGACTCTAAACTCCAATTGGGCCTCTCTAAAACTGAGAAATTGAAGACCAGCTTAGCTGCAAAAAAGAAATCCTGGGCCAAAGAAAAGACGCTGCTGATACAACGCACTGAGACAGCTGAGGCGGCTCTTGGGGAGGTTACCACAGAGCTCACCGGCTTAAAAAACTGTCTGTCTCAAATGGTCTCCGCCATCTTTGGTAAGTCACTTGTATTAATCACTTGTACCTTATTTTGACCAGGAATATAAGCCGCCTGCTGAGCTTTTGTTAAAGAACGCTCGCAGGTCCACGAAGCAAAAATCTGAGCCAAGACAGTGTGACAAAACTGAAGGCGGTTTATACCTTTGTGGAGCAATTGTATACTGGCGCTCAATGAGCACTTGCTACTATCTCCACTACCAACCAAGGACCCAACCGGTTGAGTGACGTTTTGAAGAACTTATCGATCTTACCTGCCAGGTTTCAAGAGGTCAAACGATCTTGTGCCAGAGCCGGAGCCCTGACTGCCCTGAGCCGCTCCAAAGCGTGGGTGTCGGATCTAGACCCGGTGGATGTGGCTAAGGGGTACCCTACCGTGAAGGAAGACGGGACTCCATTTGAGCAGGATGACTTTATTGCCTGTGTGAGGGGAGTTTGTCCTCAAGCTATCATTCTTGGAGAGGAGACCAACATTGATAAATATCAGCCGGGTTTTGATTTGGAGAATAAGAAGATGGCGACTCCCTCTTATAAAGTGATGGATCTTATCCCGCCAGTTCATCAACATACTTTTGCCCCGGAAATTGACCCGGCCAGCCTAATTGACGATGAAGCTGAGTTCATTGCTCTGAACGACTTTGACTGGTCCAATCCCAGCTTTCAACCAGCGGAGGGAGGTGAGCCGGCCAGGGGGAGTCATAACCATCTTTTGGGCTCTCAATGCCTTGTAATAGGTTAGTTTGAAAACTGCATATTTTTCCTATGCCATCATGCATAAGATGTTGCATATGACTCTTTGCCCATGATGTCAATATATGCGTTACATCCATGGTTACATTTGTAATGTTTTAACTCTGTTCCTATAAAAGTTGAAAAAATTGTCCTGGCGGCTTAGCATCGGACGGGTCAAAAACACCCGATATATGACTATGAAATTATCATAGTGGAAAAAACAGAACCAGATGTAAGATAAACAAGGCTGAAAAAACCTTTGACTAACGAAAAGACGCGGAGAAACTTGTTCATGAATGACACTGTCATACCTGTGTTCTTTGAACCTGGACTGCCAGTTTACATGACCCGGATGATGAGGTTAATAACCCAATCTTTTGTAGAAGTCAATACTTCCATATGTCTGATGACTGTTATGCCTTGGCAACTCATTGTCAAATAACTGAGCCGGTTTAATTTGAAACCACACTGACAGTTAAATTTGAGATGATAAAAAATAGTAAGACAAAACACTAGGCTTCAGACAATCTAAATCAAAATATTTAAATAAAAACTAGAGGCTTCTAATTCGAATACGATTAGTAAACCGGACCAAAGGGGTTAAGCTAAGATTGGAATACGATCATATAGCCCCCAGTGGTTTTGGCGTTGCGCCGATCAAGAGGGTACCGACAGCTATGTTCTCTTTGGTTCGAATACGACCTATGTTTGAACAGGAAGCCCCCAAATGACCTTGAGAGTTTTTTAACGACCCTGATTCGAATACGATCCAAGTCAGACCCAAAAGGGGTTAAGCTATGATTCAGATACGATCAAGAAGCCCCCTAGTGAGTTTGGCTTTGAGCCGATCAAGAGGGTTACGACAGCTATGTTCTCTTTGGTTTGAATACGACCTATGTTTGAACAGGAAGCCCCCAAGTGACCATGAGGTTTACATCTAGATTCGAATACGATCATGAGCCAGACCAAAAGGGTTAAGCTAGATTCGGATACGATCAGCCCCCTTTTGGTCATTTTGAATAATGAAAATAATAAAGATATATGATCATGAAAGGGAAAAGGACAGAGGTCCTGCTTTATTACTTATCATAATATATACAACATCAAAGTATGTACATGACGAGAGCCGGTGGCTTAAGTATAATATGGCCGAAGTTGAGCGATGTTCCACGGCCGGCGGGTCTCCTCCTCCGACTTACGCGAGTCTTTGTGCTCTCGAACATCAATGAGGTAATATGACCCATTGTTTAAGTTCTTGCTGACCACAAAGGGTCCTTCCCAAGGCGGGGATAGTTTGTGTGCATCAGACAGATCTTGGATGAGCCGGAGCACCAGTTCACCTTCTTGGAAGGTCCTGGACTTAACCCGATGGTTGTGATAACGACGCAGGTCATGTTGATAAATTGTTGATCGAGCCGCCGCCAATTCTCTCTCCTCATCTAACAAGTCAAGTGCATCCTGTCGGGCTTGTTCATTATCAGCTTCAACGTAAGCCGCCACGCGAGGCGAGTCATGACGGATGTCACTAGGCAGTACTACTTCTGCTGCATACACCATGAAGAAAGGTGTATAACCTGTAGACCTGTTAGGAGTGGTATTGATACTCCATAGCACCGAGGGTAATTCCTCTACCCAACAACCCGGCGTCCGTTGTAAGGGAACCATAAGCCGGGGCTTGAGACCTTTTAAGATTTCTTGATTTGCTCTCTTAGCTTGACCATTAGATTGGGGGTGAGCTACTGAAGAAACATCAAGCCGGATATGCTCACGTTGACAAAATTCCTCCATAGCACCTTGGGACTAATGCTGTGTGGAAAACCAAAGCAAAAAATCACCTTTTTTCATGAACTGAACCGCCGTGGCTGCATCACACTTGCTCACTGGCTCTGCCTCAACCCATTTTGTGAATTTGTCAACTGCCACCAAAAGATGTGTCTTTTTATCTTTTGGACCTTTTGAAAGGACCAACCATGTCAAGCCCCTAGACTGCAAACGGCCAAGTGATTGGAATCATCCGCAACTCTTGAGCCGGCACGTGTGCTCGTCGTGCAAATTTTTGACATCCATCACACCTACTAACCAGCTCCTCCGCATCAGCGTGAGCCATTAGCCAGTAAAAACCATGACGAAAAGCTTTGGCCACAAGAGACATTGACCCGGCGTGATGACCACAATCCCCTTCATGGATCTCATGAAGAATTTCTTGACCTTCTTCAGGAGAAACACAACGTTGAAACGCTCCAGTGACGCTGCGATGATACAACTCACCATCAGAAATTGTCATTGACTTGGACCACCGGGTTATCTGTCGGGCCAGGGTCTCGTCCTCTGGCAACTCGCCCCGGGTCATGTAAGCTAAGAACGACACTGTCCAATCTGGAATGACATGAAGAGCCGCCACCAACTGTGCCTCCGGGTCAGGAATGGCCAAATCTTCCTCTGTAGGCAACTTAACAGACGGGTTGTGTAAAACATCCAAAAGGTTGTTAGGTGGCACTGGCTTACACCGAGATCCCAACTGGCTTAAGGCATTGGCTGCTTCGTTCTTTCGGCAGTCAATGTGTTCCACTTGATAACCCTTAAAATGCCCCGCACCAGCGTCGACCTCGCGGCTATAAGCCACCATGAGAGGATCCTTAGAATCCCACTTACTTGAGACTTGTTGAGCCACCAGATCTGAGTCGCCTAGGCATCGTACATGTCTTAAACTCATTTCCTTAGCCATTCGAAGACCATGAAGCAAGGCCTCGTACTCAGCTGCGTTGTTAGTGCAAGGAAACATCAATCGTAACACATAACGAAATTTGTCACCTCGAGGAGAAGTTAGAACAACTCCAGCCCCGAGCCTTCCAATTGTCTGGACCCATCAAAGTGAATCGTCCAATATGTGTTGTCTGGTTTCTCCTCTAGCATGTGCAACTCTGTCCAGTAATTAATGAAGTCAACCAGCGCTTGAGATTTGATCACAGTACGTGGCACATACTTCAAACCATGAGACCCAAGTTTAGTAGCCCACTTGGCGACTCGTCCCGTGGCTTCTCTATTTTGGATAACTAGCGGGGTCACCCGCGCATTTGCGCGGCTAGGTTTAGTAGTGTTGTTTTGTTTCTGTTTCCTCATATACTATTACAATTTGACATTAGTAGGATGTTAGGTATTACAATTATAGCCAGAATACATATTGAGAAAAAAGTTATTCAGATTGTTTACTATCTAGTCATTTGTTTCCATAGGTTTTAATTTTACTTAGGTCACCACTACACAACATATGATGTACCATTCAAATTATAGAAAATCGTTGCAGACGATATGGATATCTTCAGGAAAAGTATCTGGAATTCGATGGGAGTACCTCTTTTCATTGAGTGTACATATTAGTTAGCTTATAAGGCATGTTTCTTCATGCACAAAGCTACATTTTCTTGATTTTTATCTTCCACTTCTCTACATTTGTTAGTGTCTAGCTTCAAACAATAGTTTGCAGAGAAAATTTACATCGAGAATAACATCGAAACTTTGATACTTTGTAGATTCAAAGGTCTAAGACAATGTATGATTCACCATGCACACAATTAGAGTATCATAATGTTTTCTATTTTTCTCTTCCAAATCTCTGAATCCATTGGTGTCTATATTTCTAAAAACGCCCTCTTTAGAAATTTAACGCTAACAACGATATCTAAACATTGATCAAAGTCTTTTTTATTTTCTCCTTCTTTGTGCTCCATATTCGTTTTATTGCAGTTGCTAATCTTGATTTGTGAATACTCTTGCCTCAAAATGCTTCCACGTATGTTGATTTTTTTGTGGGAGATGCGCGTCTTGATTTTATCTATCATCATTTATATTTCTTGGCCATCTAAGGCATTATAATTTTATCTATCATTAGTTATATTTATTGTCCATCTAAGGCATTCACCAAAATAGCTAAATATTCTCACACATTCCATCTCGCTAATTTCTTGCTAATTGTGCTTAATTATCTGGGAATATGCCCAGATTAAAATATTTATCAGGCTTGCCATGCTCTGTTGCTTCCAATTTATTCCTGCACCCGCTTCATCATTTTGATTTGTGTGATAAGTTTGCTGATGAAGCAATGGCATCATGTAGCTATTCTTATGATTGTACTTGTAGTAATTTGGAATTCACTCAATTCCTCATAGTAATATTTCCGACTTGTACTAAATGTACTGATGGATTTATATGCTTCTTTCAAAAATAAATATTTAAGATATAATAGAGAAGATTTGTCTTGGAAATAAAACTGTTATTCTTCGTCATACAGACTTGATATATTCAAGTAGGGTTATTTCATAGGTATTATGCTTCTATTTTTGGACTATATGTAGACTGTATATCACAACTGGATTATTATTATTATTATTTGTTATTATCGAATTTAACTGTTTAAATAATATAGTTATAATGTCTTACTTTACGCTAATACAACTGCTATAGACTCTCTTGAACCTTTAGAGAAGGTGTGAGGGTGCCAAATTCCTTACCTTGTACGTAAAAGTTTGTAATTATTTCTAGGGACAGTATTGTGCTAGCTCGTGTGCATGCATGTGATATAGTAGTAGTTAAATCTTTCCGAAAAAAGTAGTAGTTAAATCAATCAGGCCACGCAAATCAATGGAAAACTGATGTTGTGTGCTTCCGTGTGTCTCTGGAAACTCAGGCTGTATTTTTCCTTACTGTGCACGCACGCGGCCGACTTGGATACACCAGTTTAGGCCCGTTTAATTTATTTATTTTTGAAATTCAAAAGGCAGGTTCAATTCTAGTGCGCAGGTTGTTTTTCCGTGCATGTACCATTGATGATATGCATAGACGTGACAACTCCTTTTGGTATGAGCAAAAAAGACCCCAAAAAAGTGCGTGGAACGCTATTTAGAAATGGTAAAATTTGTCTTTTTGGCGGAGCCAAAATAAAAATTATTTACTCACAAAACATTGGGCGGCGCACATATTTTGCGCAGATGTACGCATGATATTTTTTAAAAAAATTGTTGGCATTTTGAAACCCATTTTAGAAAAGTGGGTGTAGATATACCCAGGTTCAGGTCGTCCTGACTCATGTTTCCCAGCTATGTAGTTCGTATGGAAACATTTTTTTTCAAAAATATACTTTAGCTATGTGTAAAAAATAATAATTTTCTTGATCCACCTAATAATAGTTTTATGCATAACTTATTTTGTATTTAGCAATTTAAGTTATTCGTGGTGTTTGCACTAACTTTTTCATTTGTTATACTTATTTCTTATTACTGTATACCAACATACAGACATATAGTTCATTTCTATAAATCAAAAGCTAATTTATTTATAAAGATATTTTTAGTTGAGGCCAATCAGTTTACCAAGTAGATGCTTTATGTATTTGTTATTTTAGGAAACTTACGGATATATATACATGCTGATATCAACGTGACACCTGTGCATCCACTTCCAACATTATGGGCCCACACGCTGGCCCGACCTCGAGCATGTATTTTGACTATAGATCTTATGTATGCGTATGTTTGTAGAAAAATTGGAATTTCTTTTGTAAATAGAAAAATATTTGGTGTAAGATATAGCAATTGTTATAAATTTTTTTATCTTAGTACAATCTCTCTAACTCAGTATGAGACATTTTTTGACACTGTCATGGACTCGGAAAACATCTTATAAAAAGTTATAGAGAGAATACTAAGCAATTATTCCAATATTTTCTTAATCTATATGTATCATTATTTGTCTATTCCTGTTGTAGTGATCAAATTTCCTAATTTGGTGTCGACATAATAGTTGGACATAACGATGTTATTAAAAAACACAAATAGCTGTTTCTGTATATTTTTATATTTTTCTATCACTAGACATGGTCTATATGCAGTGCATCGATATGTCCATAGGCCCGCTCATGTTTTTCTAATTGGGTGGCCCTTTTCTTAGTTTGCTTGTGGGCAGGGGCACGTGTACCCTGTCTCCGTATTTGACTTGTTTAATTTTCTTTCAACCGGACTCTTTCTATCAATATCAATAGGATTGCCTTGTGTCACACCGATTAGTATTGCAACTCCAGTATTGCCCCCGGCCTCTAGATGCATGTGTAGACGTAGCATCCATGTAGATTTTTTATCTAGACTTGTTTCTATATGTATTACCATATATGTGTGTGCACATGACAGATTCAATACGCTGACCTGTCAACAATAGCATGTTATGCAAAATCTTTTAAATCTCAGCCATTATTATTCTAATCGAACGGTCGAAATAATATTAGCATATGTGGACAAACGTGTGGCTTATTTGTCTTCTCTCTTAATTATATAATAGATGTCTCCTAGAGGAGCAGAGCTAACCACAGTGATTGGGTGACCCTGAAAGTAATGCTCAAGCTTCCAGCTTGCCATGAACACCCCATAAACAAGCTTCTGCCAATGTGGATATCTTTGTTTAGATTCAATGAGCACCTCACTGACGTAGTAAACCAGCCGTTGGATAGGATGTTCTTTACCAGCCTCCTTGCGCTCCACAACAATGGCCACATTGACAGCACGTGAGTTAGCAGCCACATACAACAACAACGGCTCTTTTTCAATCGGAGCAGCAAGAATCAGTGGCTCAACGAGCTGTTTCTTCAGATCCTCAAAAGCAGAGTTAGTAGCGTCACTCCAGACAAAGTCATCCGCCTTCTTCATCATTTGATACCAAGGCATCGCCTTCTCCCCTAACCGGCTTAAGGCTGCGACGCGACCTGCCAACCGCTGAACGTCATTGATGCACGCCGGTTTAGCCAGAGATGTAATTACCTTAATTTTCTTCGGGATAGCCTCAATACCTCTGTTAGACACCAAAAAACCCAAGAGTTTGCCAGCTGGGACTCTGAAAACACACTTAGCCGGGTTAAGCATCATTTTGTAGACCCGAAGGTTATCAAAAGTCTCCTTCAGATCAGTTACCAAGGCTTCCTTCTCTCTGGACTTCACCACTATATCATCCACATAAGCATGAACATTACGCCCAATCTGATTGTGAAGGAAATTCTGCACACATCGTTGATAAGTCGCCCGGGCACTCTTAAGCCCAGAAGGCATAAATACATAGCAGAAGGCTCCAAACGGAGTGATGAAAGTTGTCTTCTCCTGGTCCTTAACTGCCATCTTGATCTGATAATAACCCGAATAGGCGTCCAAAAAACTCAAATGCTCACAACCCGCCGTAGCATCAATGATCTGATCAATATGAGGGAGAGCAAAAGGGTCAGCCGGACAAGCTTTGTTCAAATCTATATAATCCACAAACATGCGCGAGGTGCCATTCTTTTTAAGCACAAGCACCGGGTTAGCCAGCCACTCCGGGTGAAAAACTTCAACAATGAACCCGGCCGCCAAGAGCCGGGCCACCTCTTCTTCAATAGCCTTGCGCCTTTTCTCGTTAAACCATTGAAGAAGCTACCTGACCGATTTAAATTTCGGATCAATATTGAGAGTGTGCTTAGCGAGTTCTCTCGGGACACCCGGCATGTCAGAAGGCTTCCATGCAAAGATTTCCCGGTTCTCACGGATGAACTCGATGAGCGCACTTTCCTATTTTGGATCCAAGTTAGCACTGATAATGAATTGTTTGGATGAATCGCTAGGCAGAAAATCAACCATCTTGGTGTCATCAGCTGATTTGAATTTCAACGCCGGTTCATGCTCCGTAGTTGGCTTCTTCAAAGACATCATGTCTGTCGGGTCAACATTATCTTTATAAAACTTTAATTCCTCTGTTGCACAAACAGACTCTGCATAAGCAGCGTCACCTTCTTCACATTCCAGGGCTATTTTCCGGCTTCCATGTACTGTGATGGTGCCTTTATAACCCGACATCTTGAGCTGCAGATACACATAACACGGCCAAGCCATGAACTTGGCGTAAGCCGGCCGTCCAAACATGGCATGATATGGGCTTTTGATCTTAACCACTTAAAAAGTTAACTTCTCAGACCTAGAATCGTATTCATCCCCAAAGGCTACTTCCAACTCAATCTTACCAACTGGGTATGCCGATTTACCAGGTACAACACCATGAAAAACAGTGTTGGATTGTTTAAGACTGTTGCCAGTCAACCCCATGCGACGAAACGTCTCATAATAGAGGATGTTGATGCTACTGCCTCCGTCCATGAGCACCTTAGTAAACTTATATCCACCAACCTGAGGCGCCACCACTAAAGCCAAGTGACCCGGATTATCAACCCGGAGAGGGTGATCCTCCCTACTCCACACAATAGGCTGTTCTGACCATCTCAAATAACGTGGAACCACCGGCTCAACATCGTTTACAACCCTCTTATGAAGTTTTTGGTCCCTTTCGCACAAACTAGTGGTAAATACGTGGTACTGCCCACTGTTCAGCTGTTTCGGGTTACTCTGATACCCGGACTGTTGCTGTTGTTGCTGCTGATTACTTTGGCCGGATTGCTGATTATAACCACCTTGGTTACCCGAATGGCCCTGGCCGTGAAAACCGCCTCCGCCTGAGCCGGCGCCCGGGCCATGGAAGCCGCCACCGCTTGAACCGCCGCCAGGTCTGTGGTTACCATCGAACATGTTTGAATTTTTAAACGCCTTCATGATCATACAATCCTTCCACAGATGGGTAGCTGGCTTCTCCCGGGTGCCATGTCTCGGACAGGGTTCATTCAGTAGTTGCTCAAGGGTGGGACCTGACCCGCCTGACCGAGGAGGTGGCCTCCCCTTGCGCCGTTGGTTGTTGCCCTGTGTACTGGCATTAGCCACGAACTCGTCAGCCTTACATTTATTACCTCCTTGATTCGCCGGGTTATGCTGGTGACCCTTGCCATTGCCGTTCTTTTTTCCCTTCCCTGCCTTCTCTTCATCAGACGTGATATCCTTAGTACTATCAGAATCAGCATATTTGACCAGAGCCGCCATCAACTGGCCCATGTCATGACAATCATGCTTGAGCCGCCCCAGCTTCTGCTTCAGAGGTTCAAAACGGCAATTTTCCTCCAACATTAAGACCACAGAGCCGGCATCCATTTTATCAGATGAATGTATTATCTCCTTGACCCAACGCACCCAATGGGTCATGGACTCACCTTCCTCTTGCTTACAGTTAGTCAAGTCCTGATTGACATAGGTTGCTTACATGTGTCCTTGAAGTTCTGAATGAACCAAGCTTTTAACTCCGCCAATGAATTGATGGAGTTGGGTGGCAACCCTTTCAACCAAGTGCGAGTTGTTCCATCCAACATCATAGTGAAATATTTAGCCATTGCTGCATCGCTGACCTCCAACAGCTCCATCACCATCTCATAACTTTCAATCCATGCCCCAGGCTGCAAGTCGGCCGTGTAATTAGGCACCTTATGAGGCCCCTTAAAATCTTTTGGCAAGCGCTCATTACGTAGAGCCAGTACCAGGCAAGGGACACCTCCTGTCCTTGTGGCCACTCCTGCCTCAACAGAGGTTGCTGGATAAACTGGAAAAGCCTGATGAGTCGCCTGCTCAGCTGCCAGTTGAACCGCCCGCTCAGCTTCCTGACGGATCCTCTCCTGATCCATCAAGTTAAAGGCTCCATCATGCGCCGGGTCATGCCTGCGCAGTTGGTTACGGCGTTGGGCATTGCTTGACATAGCCGCTGAGTTCATATGCCTGCTAGAGCTCAGGCTCCGGCTTGGACGAGGGGTTGAATGGATTCTGTCTCGACTATAAGAGTACGCGTCCTGCTGTGCTAGGGCTGTCTGAAGATGTTCTCTGACCCTTCGTGTTTCAATCGCCGTTGGAGAGTCACCTTCCATTGGGAGAGCCGCCAGACGAGCCGACGCAGCAATTAAATTCTCCAAAGGGTTAGAGAAGTGACCCGGTGGTACCGGCGTGTAATGAGGCGGAGCAGTATTCACACGGGGTGGTTCAATGGCCCTCGACTGAACCGGCGCCCCGCCCCGGGTGTTGTGATCCGGTTTGCCTCCAGGGGGTTGCTGGGACCAGCCCCGGGTGTGTGGAAAAGGTTCCTAGGATCGTAAGTCAGAGGCAGACGTGGCTGAGTTTTCTGGTGTCTTCTCCTCATGACCTCGTTTGACACGTTCAGATCCACCGAGAGCCGAAAATTCTCTGCTTGAAGCTGCTGAGCACGTGCATCCAGAGCCGCCTGTTCTGCGGCCATCCTGACATTTTCCGCTGCTAGATTTTCCTTGGCCTGTGCTACCTCTTCACGTAGTCGTTCCACCTTCGCGTCATGCTGAGCCTTATCCGCCGGCTCAACTAACAGAGCCATCATCTTATCCATGAGGTCCATTAGTACCTGAGCCGGGGGGCGCGCGGGGTCTCCTGACCCGGCTGCTACCGACCCGGTGGTTATTGTTGCCGTAGCCGTAGAATTCTGCCCGGGTTGAGTGCCAGCCATGAAGACTCCGGCTCGATTCGGCGGCTCAGAGGAGTTCGGAATGCTGCTGCCATCGGAACAGCCCCAAGCACGCCATCTTGTAGCTGATACAAAGAATCTGTCTCGCCTATGGACGACGCACCGTCAGAACAGATGGCCGTCTCACCATCGTCTATCGATCCTTCAGAAAATTCCCCTCCATGGGTGCAACCCACGAAGGCCCGCCGCGCGGCGAGTTGAGCCCGGGCGGGTTTCACCCGCTGAGCCGTCTCTATGAGGTTGGTGCACACATCCGGCTCAAGGCCCGACTCACCGATCGGGCCGAGGAAGACATGGATTCCACCGAAGGGGACCCGGTACCCATACTCAATCGAGCCGGCGTCGGGGCCCCAGCCTTCGTCGTCGATGTAGAGCTTGCCGCGACGACTCTTGGTCATCCGGCCCACAGCGTATCCCTTGAGCCCTTCAAAGTTGCCCTTCAAGAACTCAAATCCACCGTGCGCTGGCCCCACGGTGGGAACCAACTGTCGTGGAATAGTCATGGCAGATGTCCTAGTGAAAGGACTTAGTCGTAGGGCCATCGCAACTAGGAAGCTTAAAGGGGTTAATCGGGACAAAGGACACGAGAGGTTTATACTGGTTCGGCCCCTTACGGCGAAGGTAATGCCTACTCCAGTTGATGTTGTATTGCTAGGTTTCGATGACCAAGGAGCGAATCCGCTAGCTTGGCTATCGATCTCTTGATCCTTCCCCTAAGCCGCCGCCGGGTCGCTGCCTTATATACACGGGTTGACGCCTGGCGGCCTACAGAGTCCCGGCCGGCTCATAAAACGTGTCCGACTCAATGACTTCTTTTATATGCCTTTCTTTACAAGTCTTTCTTTACATATAGCGGTTTACAATATTGGGCCTTAAGCTGCCTCTGGGCTTAGGCCTTCTATAAGTCTTAATAAACTATCACCTTGAATATTACTGGGCTTCTTTTTGTAACCCGCCATTGGGGTTGACCCGGCCCCTCCTGGGCGGGTCATACCTGGTAGCTATATCCCCAACAATTACCCTTTTCCTTTTATTGATCAAATGCTAGAAAGATTATCCAAACATACACACTTTTGCTTTATAGATGGTTACTTTGGTTTCTCTCAAATACCTGTGTCAGGTGAGGATCAAGAAAAGACCACTTTTACTTGCCCTTTCGGTACTTTTGCTTACAGACGTATGCCTTTTGCTTTATGTAATGCACCTACTACCTTTCAAAGATGCATGATGGCTATATTCTCTGACTTTTGTGAAAATATTTGTGAGGTTTTCATGGACGATTTCTCCGTTTATGGATCCTCTTTTGATGATTGCTTGAGCAACCTTGATCGAGTTTTGCAGAGATGTGAAGAAACTAATCTTGTGTTGAACTGGGAGAAGTGCCACTTCATGGTTAATGAAGGTATTGTCTTGGGGCATAAAATTTCTGAAAGAGGTATTGAAGTTGATAAAGCTAAATTTCATGCTATTGAAAAGATGCCGTGTCCCAAGGACATCAAAGGTATAAGAAGTTTCCTTGGTCATGCCGGTTTTTATAGGAGGTTCATTAAGGACTTCTCAAAAATTTCTCGGCCTCTGACTAACCTATTACAAAAAGATATTCCTTTTGTCTTTGATGATGATTGTGTAGAAGCATTCGAAGTACTTAAGAAAGCTTTGATTTATGCACCTATTATTCAGCCACCTGATTGGAATTTACCATTTGAAATTATGTGTGATGCTAGTGATTATGCTATAGGTGCTGTTCTAGGGCAAAGAGTTGATAAGAAATTAAATGTTATTCAATATGCTAGTAAAACTCTAGACAATGCCTAGAGAAATTATGCTACTACTGAAAAAGAATTTTTAGCAGTCGTATTTGCTTGTGATAAGTTCAGACCTTATATTGTTGATTCTAAAGTAACTTTTCACACTGATCATGCTGCTATTAAATATCTTATGGAAAAGAAAGATGCAAAACCTAGACTTATTAGATGGGTTCTCCTACTACAAGAATTTGATTTGCATATTATTGATAGAAAGGGAGCTGAGAACCCCGTTGCAGACAACTTGTCTAGGTTAGAGAATGTTCTTGATGACCCACTACCTATTGATGATAGCTTTCCTAATGAACAATTAAATGTCATAAATGCTTCTCGAACTGCTCCATGGTATGCTGATTATGCTAATTATATTATTGCTAAATTTATACCACCTAGTTTCACATACCAGCAAAAGAAAAAGTTCTTCTATGATTTGAGACATTACTTTTGAGATGACCCACATCTTTATAAAGAAGGAGTAGATGGTGTTATTAGACGTTGTGTACCTGAGCATGAATAGGAACAGATCCTACGCAAGTGTCACTCCGAAGCCTATGCAGGACACCATGCTGGAGATAGAACTGCGCACAAGGTATTGCAATACGGTTTTTATTGGCCTACTCTCTTCAAGGATGCCCGTAAGTTTGTCTTATCTTGTGATGAATGTCAAAGAATTGGTAATATTAGTAGACATCAAGAAATGCCTATAAATTATTCACTTGTTATTGAACCATTTGATGTTTGGGGTTTTGATTATATGGCACCTTTTCCTTCCTCTAATGGGTATACACACATTTTACTTGCTGTTGATTACGTTACTAAGTGGGTAGAAGCTATTCCAACTATTAGTGCTGATCATAACACCTCTATTAAGATGCTTAAAGAAGTTATTTTTCTGAGGTTTGGAGTCTCTAGATATTTAATGACCGATGGTGGTTCACATTTTATTCATGGTGCCTTTCGTAAAATGCTTGCTAAGTATGATGTTAATCATAGAATTGCATCTCCATATCATCCACAGTCTAGTGGTCAAGTAGAACTTAGCAATAGAGAGCTCAAATTAATTTTGCAAAAGACTGTTAATAGATCTAGGAAGAATTGGTCCAAGAAACTTGATGATGCATTATGGGCCTATAGAACTGCATATAAAAACCCTATGGGTATGTCTCCGTATAAAATGGTTTATGGTAAAGCATGTCACTTACCTCTTGAATTAGAACATAAGGCATATTGGGCTATTAAAGAGATCAACTATGACTTCAAACTTGCCGGTGAGAAGAGGCTTTTTGACATTAGCTCACTTGATGAATGGAGAACCCAGGCCTATGAAAATGCCAAACTGTTTAAAGAAAAAGTTAAAAGATGGCATGACAAAAGGATACAAAAGCGTGAGTTTAATGTAGGTGATTATGTATTGCTATACAACTCTCGTTTAAGATTTTTTTGCAAGAAAACTTCTCTCTAAATGGGAAGGCCCTTACGTCATCGAGGATGTCTATCGTTCCGGTGCCATAAAAATCAACAACTTCGAAGGCACAAATCCGAGGGTGGTGAACGGTCAAAGAATCAAACATGATATCTCAGGTAATCCTATAAATGTTGAAACTAATATTATATAAACTGTAACCCCGGCGGAATACATAAGGGACACCTTCGAGAATGTTTCAGACTCCGAAAAGGAATAGGTACATGGTACGGTAAGTAAACCGACTCCAAAACAGTTCCAATGGCAATTTTTCTCCGTTTTGGAATATTTAGAAAAATAGGAAAATAATAATTAGTCTGGGAAGGACACGAGGCTTCCACGAGGGTGGGAGGCGCGCCCTACCCCCTCGGCGCGCCACCTGCCTCATGGGCACCTCGTGCGCTCTCCGGACTCCGTTTTCTTGCACGATACTTCTTTTAGTCGGTAAAAATTCATTATATAATCTCCCGAAGGTTTTGACCACCGTATCACGCAAATATCTCCTGTCTTTGTTTCGAGCTATTTTTCTGACAGATCTAGATCGCCATGGCTTCTTCAAGTGCCCCCAAGGACAAGTTCTTCGAGAAGGTCATCAAACCCTACCTTGCGAAGGTGCTGCAACACCCTCAAACCATTGAGATGCGTGAGGATTTGTTGCACATACGCGATGTGGAGGGACCAAGGAGGATCAGGAGCGTGGAAACAAGGCTCGAGGCGATGGAGCAACAAGGTTTCAAGTGTCAGGAGATGGTGGAGCGTGGACTCGACTCCAATCACATAATGATCACGGAGTTCACCAACAACCACAAGCTAGACGTCAAGGACATTGGGGAGGCCATCTTCAAGCTTCATGAGAAAATCGAGCACCTCCAAGCCCAGATCTATGACCTACAAAATCAAAACTGTGAGTATGAATATAGATTCAAGAGGATGAGTTTGGCTGCAGATTTAAGGATCCCGGAGACTCGATCATCCTTCTATGATGGTGAGCCTGTGCCTTGGAAGAGGGACGACAAGACTACATCGTCAACAACTCCTTCATCACCACCTCTGAGGAAGGAAACATAAACACATGGGTATGGGCACTCCCCTTGGCAACTGCCAAGCTCGGGGGAGTGCCCCGGTATCGTATCACCATCACAACTTTTATCTTTACCGTTTTTCTTAGTTCGATCCTTTTGATTATATCTTGATTTAGTAGAAGAAAGTTTTAGTATGATCTAGTTGTGAGTTTTGCTTTATGATCCTTCTATGTAATCGAGTCCGTGAGCTATATATAATAAAGATTAGTGTTGAGTCAAGGGCTTGATTACCATGCTATGATCTTGAGGGAATAAAATAAAAGAGAAGAAATAAAGAGATCATATGGATTTTATGGAGAGTAATAAGCTCACATATAAAGAGTATGATGAATAAAAGTTGTTGAGAGTTGACAAACATAGTTTTGGTCATCATTGCAATTAATAGGAAGTAATAAAGAAAAAGAGGTTCACATATAAATATACTATCTTGGACATCTTTCATGATTGTGAGCACTCATTAAAGTATGACATGTTAAAGAGTTGACGTTGGACTAGGAAGACAACATAATGGGTTATGTTTTCTTACATCTAAGATAAATTATATTGTCATGGATCATCCAACATGTTGAGCTTGCCTTTCCCTCTCATGCTATCCAATTTCTTTACACCAAGTAGAGATACTACTTGTGCTTCCAATTATCCTTGAACCCAGTTTTGTCATGAGAGTCCACCATATCTACCTATGGATTGAGTAAGATCCTTCAAGTAAGTTGTCATCGGTGCAAGCAATAAAAATTGCTCTCTAAATATGTATGACTTATTAGTGCGGAGAAAATAAGCTTTATATGATCTTGTGATATGGAAGAAATAAAAGCGACGGACTGCATAATAAAGGTCCACATCACAAGTGGCAATATAAAGTGATGTTCTTTTGCGTTAAGATTTCGTGCATCCAACCATAAAAGCGCATGACAACCTCTGCTTCCCTCTGTGAAGGGCCTATCTTTTATTCTTGTCTTATACTTCATGCAACGAGTCATGGTGATATTCACCTTTCCTTTTTACATTTTATCCTTTGGCAAGCACAATGTGTTGGAAATATCTAGTGTCAGGGGTTGGGTGCGACATATGCCAATGGATGTCTTATCATGGTGGGAGCGAGTAGAACGTCGCTGGTGCCCGGAAGCGAGATGAGGCGTAGACATGAACGCCGGCGTACTTTATCCAGGTTCGAGGCTCTCCTAGGAGATAACACCCCTAGTCCTACTCTACGGGGTCTCCGCATGATTACTAAGGCGCAAGTGAGTACAATGGTGCTCCTTGAGCTGTATGCTAGAGGTAGGAGAAGGCAAGGCTAGCTCTATCCTTCCTTTATGGGCTGGTCTAGTTCTAACAGGTTAGGCACCCTTTGCATGGGTGCCCTGGGGGTTTATATAGGCCTACCCCCTAGGGGTACAATGGTAATCTGGCCGGGCGTAGGGCCCGGCCGTCAGTCTCTTTGGCCGCCGGCTTCTCCGCCGCCTGGTGGGCCCTGCCGACTGGTTGGGTACGGGGCCGACAGGCCACCCCCGCCGCTCTCGGGTCTTGTCGGCTGCTGATCGCTGTAGCAGTGACTCTAATGACGCATGCTTGGTCAGGGGATCGTGGCTACAGCTCCGCCGCCTGGTGGGCGATTACTGTAGACACTCCGTGTCTCGGCTGGTTAATGGCGCGTGGGTCCTGAGGAAAGGGCGGGCCGACTGCCGGGGGCCGACCTCCATCAGGTCCGACTGGTGGGGCTCTTGCCGTCATCCATGCTCTCGCTGATTGGTGGGGCCCGTCGTACTTGGGTCGTACCGACAGGCCGTCGTGGGAGCAGGGCTCCGCCTGCTTGTGGTGATGTCAGGAGTGGCGTGGCAACAGTGTCGCGCCGGGCGGAGATCTCCGCCGGTACGGTGCACTGTGGCCACGCCCGTCCCTGGATCGGGGGGGGGGATGGTCTATACTGTAGCCACTCCCTATCTTGTCTTTCTTGATGAGGGCGTGGGCTTTGTTGGCGCCATGGGCCGACTGCTAGGGGCCGACTTCTCTAGAAGCCGCAAACTAGGAGTCGGCTGGTCTTGAAGTCAGTCTCTGGAACTCGGCCGTCTATGGGCAGCCGGCTAGTCCTTCAGCCGGCCACCAGAAGGCGGCACTTCATCTTGGTGCCTTGAGGGGCGCAGCCAGCCCCGATGTCTTGAAAGGTTCTGGGTCTCGGGTTAGCCTACCCATGGCCTATTACTCCGACAGTGGTCCCGGAAGCTGGTGAGGTGCCGCGGCTGAGCAACCGAGGAGCCTCAGTAGTTTTCTTCTCCGAGTGCCTAAGGTGGAGCTTCATCCGACTTCTGCCGGGCCGACTGGCGGGAGTCGGCCACGCCCAGTCTGACTTATCCAAACTTTGAACGCGTCGGCAGGAACCAAGTGGCATGCTAGCTAAGCTTATAGACCACCGCCTGTTGTGGTCATGTCACGTGGCGTCGAGCGGCCGGGCTAGTCTGCCAACCCACGTCCGCGATGGGACACGCCTGCGGGCGGGGTCCGCCACTACCACGCCTCAGCGCGCAAGCGGATCCGCTGCGGCCGAGGTGGGCGGTTGGGGTTCTCGCGGAGTTACTGCGCGTAGTATCTTGCACGATAAACGTGGGGGCGTGGGGTCGTGGGCGCAGTAAATCCCATGATCGCCCCTCAGCTTCGCAGCCTGTAGGCCTATAAGTAGGGGGAGGAGGGGGGAGCGGCGGAGCATGCGCGTCCCTCCTCCCTATTCTTTCCTCCTTCTTCGTCTCGTCGAAGCGCCCCCAAGACACATTGAGCGCTGCGGTGGTTCGTTCCTGATGAGCTCATCTTCCATCCCCACGCCCCCATGGCGCGCTCCGGTGCATGGGATGGCTCTGAGGTTCATGATGACCACATCGACTTCCTCCGCCAGACGCGGCGGCTCCCCAGCGAGGACCACACGAGGGTCCGCCTCGCGCCGAGGAGGGATATTTCGCCAGTGCTAGAGGAGGGCAAGCGGGTCGTCTTTCGCTCGCACTTCCTGTGCGGCCTCGGCCTGCCCGCGAGCAGCTTCTTCCGATCCTTCCTCGAGTTCTACGGTCTTCAGCCGCACCACCTCACTCCGAACACGGTGGTTGTCGGTGTCAAAACCGGCGGATCTCGGGTAGGGGGTCCCGAACTGTGCGTCTAGGTCGGATGGTAACAGGAGGCAAGGGACACGAAGTTTTACCCAGGTTCGGGCCCTCTCGATGGAGGTAAAACCCTACGTCCTGCTTGATTAATATTGATGATATGGGTAGTACAAGAGTAGATCTACCACGAGATCGGAGAGGCTAAACCCTAGAAGCTAGCCTATGGTATGATTGTTGTTCTGTATGTTGTCCTACGGACTAAAACCCTCCGGTTTATATAGACACCGGAGAGGGTTAGGGTTACACAAAGTCGGTTACAATGGTAGGAGATCTACATATCCGTATCGCCAAGCTTGCCTTCCACACCAAGGAAAGTCCCTTCCGGACACGGGACGAAGTCTTCAATCTTGTATCTTCATAGTCCAGGAGTCCGGCTGAAGGTATAGTCCGGCCATCCGGACACCCCCTAATCCAGGACTCCCTCAGTAGCCCCTGAACCAGGCTTCAATGACGACGAGTCTGGCACGCAGATTGTCTTCGGCATTGCAAGGCGGGTTCCTCCTCCAAGTACTTCATAGAAGATTTTGAACACAAAGATAGTGTCCGGCTCTGCAAAAATAAGTTTCCACATATTGCCATAGAGAGAATAATATTTACGCAAATCTAATCTGCTGACGTATTCCATTTTATTGTCCCATCTCAGCATGTCATGCGAGGCGGTTTCCTTGGCACGTCTTGTTAAAGCAGAGATCGTGTCCCCTTATTCCGGGATTCTCATCAATACTGGTGTGGGTAACCCAACCGCTTCTAGGACTCCTAGACTATAGGCAAGTCCAAACGGCCACTTAGAGGACGCTTGATATTCACCCTCTTTATAAAGGGGCAAGGCTTTTTATTTTTTCCCTCCCGTGCTCAATCGAATCCTTCCCCCACCTCGAGCTCAAACACCCATAGTTCAGGTCAGGTGCTCCGAACCTTCAATCATGTCCGGACCTAGCCTTCAAGGCCGATGGATGCCTTCCTCCGTCACGGAAGAAGACATCAAAAAGTTGAGGGAGGCCAGATATCTGACCGCCGAGATTCCGCATCGGCTGCCTGCCCGAGGGCAGGCCGTCCCCTCCCCCGAACCCAACGAGATCGTCGTGTTCGTCTCCCACTTCCTCCGAGGTCTAGGCCTTGCTCTGGATCCTTTCATCAGGGGTTTGATGTTTTATTACGGGCTAGATTTCCATGATCTAGCTCCGGACTCTTTTCTTCATATCACGACATTTATTGTCGTGTGTGAGGCCTTCCTCCGAGTTACCCCTCACTTTGGCCTGTGTCTCAAGACCTTTGAAGTAAAGCCGAAGATGATCGAGGGGAAACATGCAGGGTGTGGAGGTGCCTCAATACGCAAGATGACAGGAGCTCCATGGCCCAAAGGTTCCATTCCAGAGGTGTCTGAATTGTGGCAACAGGAGTGGTTCTACATCACGGCTCCTAGAAGTGCCAAGTGGGCGGCCGCCCCTATTTTCCACTCGGGCCCTCCACCACAACCGATGTCATGGATCAGCAGAGGTCTGAGCTGGGGTCCAGCCAAGGACGTGCCTATACTGCAAGGCCGCATTCGAGATCTCTTCAACGGAGATTTTAATTTGGTTGCGGTAATACAAGTTATGCTGGTTCGTCAAGTCCAGCCTTGCAAACACCGACCCCTTCTCTTGTGGGAGTTCAATCCCGAGGGACCGCGTGTCATTCAAAATTTCCTCGGCCTGACGCACGAGGATATGTACAAGTCATTCTTCGGACCTCAGGTAGAGTGTCCGGAAATCACCGAGGACGTGGGCCTGAGCAGTAACCGCGCCGCCGAACAGGTAAGGAATAATCCGGCCGAACATACTATCTCTCATTTTTTACGAAGTTATTTATGAGAGTTTGCTTTTTTACCAGGACTGGCTAACAAAGGCGAAGTTGATTCGGTGTTCGGCCCCCCTCCCTGAGGGTTTGGAAAATCCGATACTGGAAAAGATGCTCCAGGTCGTACCTTGCCAGGAGCCCTTGAAGGAAGATACTGGGGAGGATAATACGGGCGGACGTGGGCCCCCAACGCTGCCCATTCTAACCGAGGGAGCGAGCGTCTCCATGAAGGAAGACGACCGGAGGAGGAAAAGGACTGCGCCCGGGGATTCGGAAGCCGAAGCTTCCAAACAGGAGAAGAAGTCTCCCACAGAGGGTCCTACCTTGGGGGGTGCTTTTTCCGCACAAAGTCCGTGGGAGGATCAATTCTCCAGCGAGTCGTAAGTGACCCGAAATACTGTAATAGCACAAGTACGCCATCTTTTTCTTCTGAGAAAATAACCACCGCATATATCTTTTGTAGTTCGGGCCTTAGCCCCTCTCAAATGAGCTCGTCTTCGGGGGATCTTCTTCCAGAGATGATGGAGAGAGAAACGCCTCCTCCGGACTCCTCCGCTCTGGAAGCAGGCGACCCCGAAGTGTCATCGCGGCGGGCCTCTCCGAGTCCGGTGAGGCCAGAAGGTAATCCCATTGACCCCCGAAGCTCCCAGTGTCCGGATCCCGAAGAGAGCAGACAAAAGAGTCCGGCACCGTCTAGTGTGCGATCGGATGTTCTGAGGGAGTTGGTGGGGCGAGCGGCCATCTCAAACGAACACCGTATGCTGATGAATATGATGGTGGAGAGAATCGCGTCCGCCGAAAGCGGATTGCATGAAGCTTTTATGAGTCTACTGACAGGCTTTGAGGTACGTAAAATAATGTATGATAGTCCTGCACATGCTAGGTGTGCCCTGTGTAGATAGTAGCCCCTGAGACTCTGGTTTTTGTCGGAAACGATGAAGAACAGAGGATCATATTCCCAGGTAATAACTATACTGCCTCTATGTGCAGGTGATGGAAGCTCCTGTGGCTAGTCGGACTGGCGAGTTTGCCCATTTAAAATGGCAGTTGGATGCAGCAGACGCCGACATCGAGCTTGTTAACAAAAGGCTTGACGAGGCACAGGGTAAGTGTCATTATCTGGTAAATGCCACATATTAAGAGCAGCATGATGCCAGTATCTTTAATATGTTGTGACTGCAGATGGAGCTACCACTGTTGAAGCCTTGCGGGCAGAACTTGCCTGAGCTAAGGAACAAGCGAGGTTTGGTAATGCGGCTGCTTTGAAGGCAGCCGAAGAGTTGAAAGCCGAGAAGGCCGCGCATGGCGAGAGCCGAGATAAGATGTCCAAGATGGCCATAGAATTAAAAGCCGCCGCCGATCGTTGCCGGGTTCTTGAAAAGGAAAACCTAGCGAAGGCATCGGACCTTGAGAAGGCTGCTGTGACGAGAAAAGACCTCCGCTCTGCTATGAGGGCGAAGAAAGAGGAGCTGCGGGAAGCCGGGGATATTGTAGCTGGGAAATCCTTTATGTTGCGGAGGAAGTTCGGAGATCCACGGTATGCCTCTCTGGATCAGTTGTGGAGTTCGGAGGATGTGTAGGATTTGGCGGCGAGCGCTGCCGATGCGGCCAAGTACTTCCAGGGTCAGACGGACCGTGAAGTGGACCAGCTGTTTTGGACACAATTCCATTCTCCCGAGCGTCCGCTTTCATTGACTGACCAATTAGCCAAATGGGCCGAACTGAATAGGTTGTCCGGACTCGCCATGCGGTCTGTTGTGGATTAGTTATGGCCGGAAAGGCCAAAACCGAACAGCTATTTCGGCTTGGTGCAGCAGTTCCTTGATGTGGTGCCGCGCATTAATGTGATGAAGAGGTCGGCGTGCATAGAGGGCTCACGGATGGCCTTTGCCCGTGTTAAAGCATACTGGGCGGAGATGGATGCTACCACTGTTGCAGCGCGAGATTCGGCCATAGGTCGAATGGCTGCTGAGCACTACTTTGAAGAAGTTCTTGAGGGCGCTCGTTCGATAGAGACCCAGTGCTCAAAAAATGTTATGTTTGAGTGATATGTAATCTCATTGTAAGCAAAATGCTTTTATAAATTTTTATAAGGCTATTTTTATACTTTTGCCTGAAAGTAATATGATGCCTCCTGGGCGGCCGTTTATGTATACATGTGTATAAACTGAAAGATTGCAGCCGTCGGCTTCAACCCCCACACATATAATGCGGGGGTGCTCGCATAAAACACGTGTTCACACTTAACCCAACGTCTTGGTCCTATTAAGGAGGTGATAGCGGAGCGAGCGAGGCAACCGGACTATAATGCTTTAGCACTTTCACTTAGCCATAGGAGTTTGACAGTGGGGCTACTAGATAGCCCCTGGTGGCTCCGCACTCTCCCGATCCCGGGGTGCATAGATGCCTGGCCGGAAAACGACCCTTCGTTAAGGCGGAGGAATTCTAACATTCCAACAGGTCATCGAGTGGTTGACCAGTCTCACGCTATATCATGACAGTCAGTTTTCGGCTTTCTCTACTGAGGTGTTCGTCCGGATGAACCAGTGCACAATCGCAGTAGTTCTCCTGGTGCTACCTTAGCCGGTAAAGCGGAACGTAAGGCACCAAAACACAGGAGCCGGGCAAACCCAACATTTGACCAAAGACAATGATTCGGAGCTGATGCATATAGGGCCAAACTCGCGACACCGATCACTCCCTAAGGTATTCGGTCTTTGTGGTATAAACTGGGCCTAAATAATGGCCTTTGTAAGAAGCCCCTTGTGTCCAGGTACGTGCATTGTTCTGGCGTGGCCACATGCCAAGACGTCAGGATCCTTCTCAATGGTGGATATGTATCAACAAGAGACAGTAAAAAAGGTTTACGCAGGGTCTTAATCTAAAAAGAATCCTTGAGGCGGGTCCCTGCTGCACGTCTGTGCCTGTGTCTCCATTGTGCCGTATCCTGGACAGGTGTAGCATGATGATCGTCTACAAAAGAGAGGAATTTAGGTGAAAAGTTGTCGTGCAAAAAGATATTTTTTAAAGAAACCATGTATAATTCAAGATGAGAAGAAATTGCCACTTGTCTGCGCGCGTTGAGCCCCTTGTATTGACAAATAGGGGTGTGACCATTTATTCGGTATAGATAGCAGCGCCGGACTTGATTAGTTGTGTCTGAGGTCTTAACGACCTATTGCATGCTTTCGCTGGTCCGGGCGCCTTTAGTGTGCGGCTGCCAAGGCAGCCACACTCTCTTCGGCGCGCAGAGATCGCTTGATATTTCCGTTCACTGAAATGATGCCACATGGACCGGGCATCTTGGGTGTGAGGGAGGCGTAGTGTGGTATTGCGTTAAAGCGAGTGAAAGCTTCGCGTCCGAGTAGTGCTTGATAGCCACTTTGGAACGGAGCGATGTGGAAGGTTAAATGCTCGCGACAGAAGTTATCGGGGGAGCCGAATATAACTTGTAGTAGGAGGGAGCCCGTACAAACGAGCCCCTGGGCCTGGTGTTACTCCTTTAAAGGTAGTATTGCTATGGCGAATTTTTGTTGGGTCTAACCCCATCCTGCGGATTGTATCCTGATATATTAGGTTTAGACTGCTACCACCGTCCATCAAGACTCGTGTGAAGTGATATCCGCCAATTACTGGGTCTATTACCAGGGCAGCCCATCCTGCGTGTTGGATATTTGCTGAGTAATCGCGATGGTCGAAAGTGACCGGGTGAGACGACCAGTGGCAGGACTTCGCGGTGACAGGCACTTGGGTATATTTTCCTGGGAGTGCCGCGTTGTTTTTTCCCTTGATCACGTGTAATACGTTTATTGTTTTGACTTCTGGTGGAAATTTCTTTTGTTCCCCAGTGTCTTGCTTGGGAGGCTCGTCCTCGTCTTCACTTGGTGTATCCTCCCCCTTGTGTACGGCGTTGAGCTTTCCGGACTGCTTGAAGACCCAACATTCTCTGTGGGTATGATTAGCAGGTTTACCAGGGGTACTATGGATCTGACATACTTGGTCCAGAATTTTGTTGAGGCTGGACAGTTCATCCCTGGTGCCTTTAGAGGGCGGCTTTTGACCTGGCCGAGAGCTTTTGAATTCGGTGTTTACTGCCGTGCCCTTCGTGCTGTCTTCTTTATTCCGGCGTTTGTTATTGCTGTTGCACCGTGATTTCCCATTTCCATCTCTAACTTCAGATGTACTGGGGTCACTGGTGCTGCATCTGGCTAGCCAGCTGTCCTCACCCATGCAAAAGCGGGTCATGAGGTTTGTTAATGCGGCCATCGTTCTCGGCTTATTTTAGCCGAGGTGTCTGGCGAGCCATTCGTCACGGACGCTATGCTTAAAAGCTGCCAAGGCTTCGGCGTCCGGACAATCGACAATCTGGTTCTTTTTAGTAAGAAACCTGTTCCAAAGCTTTCGGGCTGACTCTCCGGGCTGTTGAGTTATATGACTCAAATCGTCCGCGTCCGGAGGTCGGACATAAGTCCCTTGAAAATTTGCCCGAAAGGCGTCTTCGAGCTCTTCCCAACTTCCAATGGAGCTTTCAGGGAGGCCTTTAAGCCAGTGACAAGCTGGCCCTTTGAGCTTGAGGGGTAAGTACTTCATGGCGTGGAGATCATCTCCTCGAGCCATATGGATATGAAGGATGTAGTCCTCAATCCAGACCCCAGGGTCTGTTGTTCCGTCGTATGTCTCTATGTTTACGGGTTTGAATCCCTCTGGAAATTCATGGTCCAGCACCTCATCGGTGAAACATAGGGGGTGTGCGGCACCCCTGTAGCTAGGTGTACCGCGTTGTTCGGATGTTTGTTGTGTTGCATTGTATGCTGGGGCGCGCTTGCATGGTCCGTAGATGGATCTTGTTGCGCCGTCCTTTGGGTGCGAGCCCTCGCATGGGTCGCGTGTTGTATTGTGAGCGGCATTGTATGCCGCTCTGTATTGGTAGAGGGATCGTCTATCCGGCCAGGTTGTGGGGGGTCTGAGGCCTCCTCATCGAATTCAGGTAGCAGCTTCCACTTTGGGTAGCTCTTGGAGGGGCAATTGTCGCCGTACCTCGCTGCTGTGTTGAGTATTTTACTCCATCTGATTTGGAGTGTGTCTTGCGCAGCCTTGAGCCTTTGCTTCTGCTTTTTAAGACTCCTCGCGGTGGCAACGAGCCTTTTACGGGCATTCTGCTGCTCCGGGTTCCTGTCCGGCGTTATGTCATCCAGACCGTTATCCTTGATAGAATTTGTTTGTTTGGTTTGATTATCCGGGTTGCCGTTGTCCGGCAGCGGTTCGCCCTGCTCCAGAGCTAGGTCTGTGTGATCGTTATTTATGCCGAGGCGGGATTTGGGGCGGCGCTTGCGTCGCCGCTTTGACTGCTTTTCGAGGGAACAAGCCTTCGGTGCATCCTTCCGCTCCTCGTCGTCATCTTTTGGTGCGTCCACCATGTATACGTAATATGATGAGGTGGCTTTCCGGGGCCCAAATAGGCGCTGGTTCTTCATCGTCTCCTTCATCGGCGTCCATACCGTCGATGTCTTCGGAGTCGAAGTCGAGCATGTCGGTTAAATCATCGACAGTGGCTACAAAGTGGGTGGTGGGTGGGATTTGATTTTTTCATCGTCCGTATCCCAACCTTGCCGACCGTAGTCCGGCCAGGGCTCTCCTGATAAAGAGAAAGACTTTAGTGTCTTTAGAATATCGCCGAAAGGCGAGTGCTGAAAGATGTCCGCGGCAGTAAACTCCATGATCGGCGCCCAATCGGATTCGATCGGCAGGGGCGCGGAGGGTTCGGAGTCTGGAGAGGAGTACGGCTCCTTGGAGTCACGAGTCTCGCGGAATGCGGGGCTGGTGTTCGGCTCGATCGCTGTTGGGATCGCAGCCCCCGAGGCGGCGTCCAACCGCCCATCCTCGATCTGCGCAGTTGGCTTCGAATTAAGGGTCAAAGCCGATGCGGGTGCGGCCTCTAGGGCACTATTCGGTGGCAGAGCTAGATCATGCTCGTCGTGACAGTGCGGCGCGCTCGGCAGTGGCTCGAATCCGTCGAAGATCAAGTCCCCGCGGATGTCAGCGGTGTAGTTTAGACTTCCAAATCTGACCTGACGGACAGGGGCATAGCTTTCGATCTGCTCCATATGGCCAAGTGAATTGGCCCGCAGTGCAAAGCCGCCGAAGACGAAGATCTGTCGGGGAAGGAAGGTCTCACCCTGGACTGCATCGCTATTGATGATCGTAGGAGCCATCAAGCCTGACGGCGACGACACAGAGGAACTCTCAATGAATGCACCAATGTCGGTGTCAAAACCAGCGGATCTCGGGTAGGGGGTCCCGAACTGTGCGTCTAGGTCGGATGGTAACAGGAGGCAAGGGACACGAAGTTTTACCAGGTTCGGGCCCTCTCGATGGAGGTAAAACCCTACGTCCTGCTTGATTAATATTGATGATATGGGTAGTACAAGAGTAGATCTACCACGAGGTCGGAGAGGCTAAACCCTAGAAGCTAGCCTATGGTATGATTGTTGTTTTGTATGTTGTCCTACGGACTAAAACCCTCCGGTTTATATAGACACCGGAGAGGGTTAGGGTTACACAAAGTCGGTTACAATGGTAGGAGATCTACATATCCGTATCGCCAAGCTTGCCTTCCACGCCAAGGAAAGTCCCTTCCGAACACGGGACGAAGTCTTCAATCTTGTATCTTCATAGTCCAGGAGTCCGGCTGAAGGTATAGTCCGGCCATCCGGACACCCCCTAATCCAGGACTCCCTCAGTGGTGCTGCTGTCCGCCTTCGTCACCTTGTGCGAAGGCTTCCTCGGCGTCCTCCCCACCATCGAGCTCTGGGGGGAGTTCTTCTACATCAAGCTTGGCACCCTTGTTGCGGGCATGCCGGCTCAATGCGGCGCGTTCATCGCGGTGCGGAGGCCGGGGGCCGAAAACCCTTTTCCTGCCATCCCGCTGATCAAGTCGGTGAAGATGTGGCAGCGGTCGTATTTCTATGTGAAGAGCATCTTCGCGGAGGGCTACTCGTTCAACTTGCCGGCTTACAAAGCCGGCCCGCCAGCTGGGAGGCGGCCTAACTGGTCGCACCGGGCCAAGACGCTGTCGCCCTCCGGAGCCGCCGCTATCGCGCGGCTCCGAGCGCTGATACAGTCGGAGGGCCTGACCGGGCCCGACTTGCTATCCGCGTTCGTGGCGCGCCAAGTGCTCCCGCTCTAGAGCCGCCCTCACATGATCTGCCAGATGAGCGAACATCGGGACCTGAGTCGGCTGTGCACCAAGGAGATGCCTCACGCAGAGGTAGCTCACATGGTGAACTACCTTGCAAACTGTGAGCTCACGGATGAGTGGCGGTTTGGCAAGGAGCCGTATTCACGCGCCAACCCCCCGCCTATTGTAAGTCGTCTGTCTTTTTTCTCTGTCTCTTTGTTGCCGAGTTCATGCTGTCCAGCCTGACCAATCGGCCTTTGAACAGAGTCCCCTCCTCCAGCCGGCAGCCAGCACCGCGGGGCCAGAGCGCCAATTCCTCCCCGACCGAGCGGAGAGCGACGTCGACGACCCCGATCTGGGGGCTGCGGCCTTGGAGGACGACGCCGAGGGAGGAGGCGGCGAAGCAGGCGGCCCGAGGCTCAGTGCCAGCCTCGAGGACTGGCCTGATGATGACGCGGGGGAAGCCGCCCCGTGCCACCAGCTAGGAGCCGGCCAGGCGGGCGCGAGCTCGTCTACCGTGCCAGATGCCCAAGGCAGCGCAAAGAAGCGCAGGGCCGCGCCGAGCTTGTTCGGCAGCCGGCCGAAGAAGCCCAAGGGCTCGGCCGCGGCGACCAAGCGGGATGAAGCGGCCGCGAAGGCCATCCGCTTCCGCAAGGAGGTGAAGAAGCCGCAGCTGGTTTCCGCGTAAGTACCACCTTTATCTTGTACCTTCATTTTTTCCTTGTTGACTCTATCTGAGTTTCTTCACTTCGTTTCCCTTGATCTAGGGCTCCGCTCTCTCTTGAGAAATCGGCCGCCGCCTCCATCGTGAGGTCGGCGGAAACTTCCGCCACCACTCAGCGGATCGATCCGGCCGCCGACCTCCAGGAGGCGAGGGAGCGGAATGCGCGGGAAGCCTGCGAGGAGGCGGAAGCCGCCCGCCTGGAGAAGGCAGAGGCAGAGAAGGCGGAGGCCGCCGCCCTGAAGAAACTAGCGGAGGCCGAGGCCGCCGGCGCGGCAAAGAAGCAGGCTGAAGAAGCCGCGCACCGCCAGTCGGCGATTTTATCACTCCCCTGAACTCCGCGCCGCCACCTCCAGAGTTCGTGGCGCAGACTGGGGAGGCCGGCGACTAGCACCCGGTCATGGAGAGGGACGGCGGCGACGTCGCTATGCCGGACATGATTGTGCCTCCACCGCCGCCGTACGGGAGCGTGCAAGGCAAGCAGCCGGTGGACCCGTCGGTGCCGCCAACTGCAAACGAGGTGGCGACGGGCCTAACTCTTGAGGTCGGCACACCGACGCATCGCCGACTTGCGAAGGCGGCCTCGGCGCCATGCCCGTTGGAGACTGGCGCCACGAGCTCCTCGTTCCCGGACACCAAGGCGACCAGCGCCGCGCCCACTGGGTGGGGGCGGGTCGGCGGGATAGGCCTTCTGAACAAGGCAATGCTGGATGTTCAAACCAAAATCCGCGCCGAAGCCGACGCCATCAAGAACTACAACAAGGCGTATCTGGCATCGCGAGAGGCCATCCGGGTATGCTTCTTGCTTTTTCGTTTTTAACTCTTGTATTGCTTCGTGGGGCGCACCAGCGCACCCACTGGGTGTAGTCCCCAAGTTCTGGGCCGGCTGCTGAGCAGGTGGCTCGGAACTTTAATTAGCAGGCTCTAAGTGCTGATACCCTTGCTGCAGGATTATCATAACCTTCATGCTGCCACCTACAACTCCAAGGTCCTGGAGTTGGATCAACGTGCTGCCGACTTGTCGGAGAGCCGGAGTAAGTCTTCTTCCCTTTCCGCGGGGGCGCGCTGACGCACCCGCGGGCTGTAGTCCCCGAGATTTGGGTCGACTGCTGAGCAGTCGGGCCGGATCTCCCCGGCGACTATTCTTCTTTCTATTGATGACTCCTTTCTCCGCGGGGGCGCGCTGGCGCACCCGCGGGCTGTAGTCCCCAAGATTCGGGCCGACTGCTGAACAGTCGGGCCGGATCTCCCCGGCGACTCTAGCCTTTTCTCTGTTGGCAACTGACGCCTTCCCTTCTTATTTCTTCCGCAGAAGCCAACGTCATCCTTCAACGGCAACTGGGTGAAGCCAACGCCGCGCTGCACGCCAAAGAGGCGGACTGCAGCAAGCTGGCTGAAGAACGTGACCGGCTGGCCACGTAGCTGGCGGAGCAGACAGGACTTCTCCAGAAGGCCCAGAAGGAGGTGGAGGACAAGGAGGCGGGTCTTCTCGCCGAGTTCGAGATCGAACACTCCGCCTGGACCGACAAGGAGGCGATGCTGACGGCCGGCTTTGGTGAAATCGAGGATTTGGTTGACGGTAGGCGACCTTCTTTACTCTTCTTTTAAGTCATCGGCCTCTAGTCAAGCCGACTGCTTTCTCTTTGTTCTGAATCTTTTGCTTAATCCTGGCAGACTTCTTTCCAGGCCACTCTGGTGCCGCCAACCAGGCTATCGAGGCCGACCGCGAAGAACAAAGGGCGGGGGGCGAAGCGATCATCGCCAATGCCCCTCGCACCCTTCGCGAGCAGCTTCTCAGCATCGAGGCCCGTGTCGGGGGTTGGGTGCGACATATGCCAAAGGATGGCTTATCATGGTGGGGGCGAGTAGAACGTCGCCGGTGCCTGGAAACGGGATGAGGCGTAGACATGCATGCCGGCGAATCTTACCCAGCTTCAGGGCTCTCCGGGGAGATAATACCCCTACTGCTGCTCTACGGGGTCTCCGCATGATCACTATGGCAAAGTGTTTACACAATTGCTCCTTGAGCTGTTTCCTGGAGGTAGGAGAGGGCAAGGCTAGCTCCCTTCCTCCTATATGATCTGGTCTAGAGCTAATGGATTCCAACCCTTTGCATGGGTGCCCTGGGGGGTTTATATAGGCCTACCCCCCAGGGGTACAATGGTAATCCGGCTGGACGCGGGCCCAGCCGTCAGTGCCTCCGGCCTCCGTCTTCTCCGCCGACTGCTGGGGCCCGCCGACTGGCTAGATACGGAGCCGACAGGCCGCGTCCGCCGCGGGCGGGTCTTGCCGGCTGCTGATTACTGTAGCTGTGCTTCTGATAACGCGGGCTTGGTCATGGAATCGTGGCAACAGCCCCGCCGCCTGGCGGGCGATCACTATTGCCACTCGCCATCACATCTGATTAATGGTGCGTGGGCCCCGAGGGAGGGTCTGGCCAACTCCCGAGGGCCGACTGGTGGCGCACTTGCCGTCTCCTGGGGTCCCACTGGCTGGTGGGACCCGCCGCCCCAGGGTCGTACAGATAAGCCGTCATGGGCGCAGGATTCGGTCCTTCGGTGCTGATGTCAGGGCCGGCACGGCAACAGTGCCACGCCGCACGGAGATCTCCTCGGGTACGGCGTGCTGTGGCCATGCCTGCCCTTGGTAAGGGGCAGGAGCGGGCTTTACTGAAGCCACTCCCCGGTCCTGTCCCTCCCGATGAGGATATGGGGTTCGTTGGAGTCGCGGGCCGACTCCCCAAAGCCGGCTTCTCTGGAAGTCGCCGGTCAGGAGTCGGCTTATCCTGAAGTCGTCCCCGGGACTCGGCCGCGAGCGGGAAGTCGGTCGCCTTGCCGCCGACTTCTCAGAAAGCGGCTCTTCGTCCTGGGGTCTTGAGGGGCGCAGCCTGCCCCGATGTCTTGAAAGGTTCTGGGGCTCGGGTTAGCCTACCCGTGACCCATTACTCCGACAGTAGTCCCCGAAGCTGGTGAGGCGCCACGGACGATCGGCTGAGAAGCCTCAGCAGTTTCTCTTTCCGGGTGCTCGACACATGGTTCTTGCTTGATTTCCGCCGGGCCGACTAGAAGGAGTCGGACCCACCCAACTCTGGCTTGCACAGTATTTCGGACGTCACGGTGGGATCCAAGTAGCGTGCTGGCTAAGCTTCCAGGCCGCCGCCCGTTCCGGGCCTGTCACGTGGCAACGCGAGGCCCGTAGGGGGGGTGTCACATCCCTAGCTTTACCCTGGCCTTGGACTAGTTTGGTTGCTGCATCATGTTTAAATTCAATTGAAATTTGAATTGAGGAATTTTCCAAGCCTCGGAAAACCTCTAAAAATAACCCAACATTTAAATTCATCAAATGAGTCCAAGAAAATGTTCCTGTTATTCTGTGAAAATATTGGCATGAGGTGAAATTCAAACCAATATTTTGGGAGTCACAGAAATAATTTATTTGGGCCTTTGATTTAAATCAATAATATATTTGGGTTGGAATTATTTCTGTTATATAAGAAATAATGTCCAAATAATCCCAAACTGAAATGTTTCATGTTGGGTTTATTCCATATAGTGAGCATGAGCAGTTTGGTGATTTTTGGAAGTGTCTAAGTATTTTTAATAAAGCCACAAAGTTGCAGAATAATAGAAAACAGGAAATATAAAAAAAGAGGAACCTTACCGTGCAGCCCACCACTGTAGTGGCCTACTGGCCAAAGCCAGCCCGGCCCACCAGGGGCAGCACTGCCTTCTTCCTCCTGCCAGGAGGAGAAGCAGCTGCATGCCCGATGGCCGGCGAGCCGCGCTGGCTCCTCCCTGCCTGCGTGCCCCCCTTGACTGCCTGGTCGCCGCCATGAACACCCCCGACCCCCTCGTCCTCTCCCCTCTCTCCCTGGACCTCTTCCCCCTCCTCTGCTTCCTCCCTTCTCTCTGTTCGTGGGCGCCGAGACTGCCGACGAGCACCACCGCGACCACAGCCTTCCCCGTGCCCCTCCGACGTGACCTCGAGCTCCGCCGTTGACCCATACGTCGTCTCCACCGAGCCACGTGACGAGAAGAGCCTCAGAGCGCCGCCCCGACGTCTTCTTCCTTCTTGGGTCACTGAGATCGCCGGCGACCGTGCTTCCGCTCCGACGCGTCCCCGAGCCCGCTGGCCTTCTCCGCCGCCCCGCAGTGAGCCACTGACCTCCCCCATCCTCTTCTTTTCTTTCCCCGTGCGTCGTAGCGACTGCACCGCGCTCAACCGCACACGCCGCCGCCCGCGCTCGTCGCCGGTGGTGCTCCGGTGACCATATGGTCCCGGGCTTGAGCCCATTGCACTCCCCGCATCGCGTAGGAGCCGTAGGTGCTAGCGCCGCCCCGCCTAGGCCACTGCAGCAACGAGCCCGAGCTCGACCGAGCTTCGGCCGCCACCGAGCTCGTCGCCGGCGCTTCTTCGGCCACTCCCCGGCCGCGCCACCACCACGGTTGGATGCGGACGAGCGTCCGCATCCCGTAGCTGTGCTCCGCGCGCCAAACGGCGCCCTGTAGGCGAATCCCGCGCCGCTCCGCCGCATCTGGACTCGCCGGCGGCTAGATGCCGACAAGTTTGACCGCTGACCGTTGACCCGGTGGGCCCAGGTTGCCCCCCCTAGGTCACTGACGTGTGGGCCCCAGGGCACTAACTAAACCAGGATTAATATTAGTTAACGCTAACTAAATTTAGTTAGTTAACTAACCACTGACCAGTGGGTCCCACTAGTCAGGGTTGACCTGGACCGCGCCTGTTGACCGCTGACATCACAGTGACGTCATGCTGACGCAGTAACTCATTTTCTGGATTTATTCTTATATAGGAAATTCCAGGAAATGTTGCAAGCTTCAAAAATTCATAGTAATTCAACCGTAACTCCAAAAGAAATAAATTATATATGAAAAATTATCAAAAAAATTCAAGGAATCCATCTGTACCATTTTCATGCATGTTTGAACAATGTTTGTCATCTGTTTTGGACAAAACAAATAAAGGGCATTTAAATAATCATATATGGAGTTGGAATTTGAATCTTGTATTCGAACCAACTTCATTTAAATCATAACTAGATGCATTAGCTCAAATCACAGCATATTGCCATGTCATGATCATGCATCATATTGTCGCATATGCATTGATTGTGTTCTTCTCTTTTGCCGGTGTTTGTCCCCCTTCAGTAGACGACGTTCCGACGATGTGATCGGTGACACCGATGAAGAGCTATAATATCTTCAGAAGTGCCAGGCAAGCAAAACCCCCTTCTTCATTCCGATACAATCCCCCTCTCTCGCTCCTGCTCTCTTTTACTGCATTAGGACAACAACGATTCAACTGTTACATGCTGCGGTAGTTGAACCCCTTTCCTCTGCATGACCTGTCATTGCCACAGTAAATAGATGAAACCCACTAGCATGAGTAGGAGTTGTTTGAGCCCTGATGTGCCTACTCATTCATGTTTGTTTGTCATGCCTGCTACTGCTTAGAGTTGAGTAAGGTCTGATTCATCGGGGATGAATCGGAGGTGTGTGAACATGTCCTACTATGTGTGAGCTAAGTGTGTGAACACGATTTGGTAAAGGTAGCGGTGAGAGGCCATGTAGGAGTACATGGTGGGTTGTCTCATTCAAACCGTCCTCAGGAACTGAGTACTGTGTTTGTGATCCATGAAACAGTTACTACCACGCATTGGGCCCGAAACCAATGGACCCTCTCGGCTTCTTGATCACCCTTGTTCTCTGTCCAGGAGTTGCAACTAGTTTCTGGTGTTTATAGGATATGTGTTGGCGGCCGTGCGTAGCGCTGACCCTAGGGGTGGGCTATGATGCGGTAGATACACCGTGGCCGGGCATGCTGAGCGCCCGTTTGGTGTCTCGGAACCCTGTACACATCGTCCGAGGCCGTATGTGGAAACCTCGGCCGGACTCCCTGCGGATGGAGCCTGGATAGGCGATAAACCTGGACTAGAGACTTGAGTGTTTAGGTAGGTCGTGGCCGACACCCTCGTTGGGCTTCCGCTTGAAGGTTGCCGAGTACATGTCGTGTAAACGGCGGTAAGTGGTGAGAGCGTGTGTGAAGAAGTACACCCCTGCAGGGTTAACATCATCTATTCAAATAGCCGTGTCCGCGGTAATGGACTTCTGGGTTGCCTATAACAGTTCATAGACAAGTGAAAGTGGATACTCTAAAATGCGCAAGATAAGCGTGAGTGCTATGGATGGCGTTCTCGTAGGTAGACGAGAGCGGATCCATAGTAGTGTATTGATTGTTGAATATGTGGACTCGTGTGCGCCAGCTCAAAAGAGTTGCTTGCAGTCGTAGTTCAGGTTAGTCACTGAGTCAAAGCTGGCTTGCTGCAGTTAAACTCCACCACCCCCTTTATTGATACCGATGCATATGTAGATAGTTCTGATGTAAGTCTTGCTGGGTACATTTGTACTCACGTTTGCCTATTTTATGTTTTGCAAAGAGATGTCAGTCTGGCTAGTAGTTCCGTGTGGACTTCGACGTTTAGCTTGATACCTCAGCTACGATCTTGTGCCCTCGGCAAGATTTGGTAGATAGTCAGGCTTCTTAGCCTTTTTCATTTGTAGATGTCTGTTCTCAGACATGTTAAGCTTCCGCTTGTGCTTTGACTTGTATGTTATGATTGTTGGGTCATGAGACCCATGTTTGTAATATCTCGCTCCTCGGAGCCTAATGAATAAATACTTGAGTTGTAGAGTTATGTTGTGATGCCATGTTGTATTTACACATATCGAGCATATTGTGTGTATGATTGAAGTGCTTGGTATGTGTGGGATCCGACAATCTAGTTGTTTATCCTTGGCAGTCTCTCTTATGGGGAAATGTAGTCTAGTGCTTCCATGAGCCATGGTAGTCCGCTACAGCCCGGTTCACCGGAGTCCTATTAGCCCAGCACTACTGCTCAGGACACTTGACTGGCCGGCGTGTGTTTCACTTCGTTCCTGTGTCTGTCCCTTCGGGGAAATGTCACGCGGTGACATCCGGAGTCCTGCCTAGCCTGCTACAGCCCGGGTTCCCGGAGTCCTGTTAGCCCAGTGCTACAGCCCGGATTCACACGGTGCTGACCGACATGCTCAATGTGATTCATGTATGCCTGTCCCCATAGGTTAGTGCCGCTTTGGGTTCACGACTAGCCATGTCGGCCCGGGTTCTCTGTCATATGGATGCTAGCGACACTATCATATACGTGAGCCAAAAGGCGCAAACGGTCTCGGACCATGGTAAGGCGACACCCGTGGGAATACCGTGCGTGAGGCCGCAAAGTGATATGAGGTGTTACCGGCTAGATCGATGTGACTTGGAATCGGGGTCCTGACAGGGGGGCGCCATTACCGTGCCTCGGCGCTCGAGCGGATCCGCTGTGGCCCGAGCGGACGGTTGGGATTCTTGTGAAGTTACTACGCACAGTAACTTTGTCGTGGAAACGTGGGGGTCGTGGGGTCGTGGGTGCAGTAAATCCCATGACCGCCCCCTCGGCTTCGCAGCCCATGAGGCTATAAGTAGGGGAAGGAGGGGGGCGCGACAGAGCACGCGCGCCCCTCGTTCCCACTACTCCTTGCTCTTCTCCTTCTTCTTCTTCTTCGCTCCGCCGCACGCCCAAGCTTCGACGAACGCCGCGGCGATCAGCTCGCGATGAGCTCTTCTTCTGCGGCCGCGCCTCCCCCGGTGCGCTCCGGCACTTGGGACGGCTCAGAAGTTCACGACGACCACAACAAGTTTCTCTGCAAGACTCGTCAGCTCCCCGATGAAGATTACGTGCGGGTGCGTCTTGTGCCAAGGGGGAGATTTCACCAGCGCCAGAGGAGGGCAAGCGGGTCATCTTCCGCTCGCACTGCATGTGCGGATTGGGGCTGCCGGCGATCAACTTCTTCCGCTCTTTTCTAGAGTTCTACGGCCTTCAGCCGCACCACCTCATGCCCAACACGGTGGTGCTGCTGTCCGCCTTCGTGGCCTTGTGTGAAGGCTTCCTCGGAGTCCTCCCCACCCTCGAGCTCTGGGGGGGAGTTCTTCTTCTCCAATCTCGGCACCCAGGCTGCAGGCGTGCCGGCTCAATGCGGCGCTTTCATCGCTGTGCGGAGGTTGGGGGCCGACAACCCCTTCCCCACCATCACGCTGATAAAGTCGGTGAAGATGTGGCAGCGATCGTACTTCTACGTCAAGAGCGTCTCCGTGAGGGGCGACTGGGTCAATCTGCCGGCTTTCGAAGCCGGCCCGCCGGCTGGGAGACTGCCCAACTGGTCATACCAGGCCAAGTCGCTGACGCCTGCGGGAGCCGGCACCGTCGTGCGACTCCGAGTGCTAACGCAGTCGGAGGGCTTGACTGTTCCAGACCCGCTGGCCGCCTTCGTGGCGCGCCGAGTTCTCCCGCTCCAAGGCCGCCCCCACATGATATGCCAAATGAGCGGGCGCCGTCACCCGAGTTAGATGTGCACCAAGGACATGCCCCACGCGGAGGTGGCCTATATGGTGAACTACCTCTCGGATAGCAAGCTGCTAGAGGACTGGCGGTTCGGCAAGGAGCCGTACTCCCGCGCCAACCCCCACCCACAGTGAGTTGCCTTTTCTTTCTTCTTTGGATTGTCTTCTTTCTTGCCGAGTTTGTTTTGTGCGGCCTGACCAGTCGGCTTTGGTCAGAATCCCCTCCTCCATCCACCAGCCGGCACCACGAGGCCGGCCCGCGAGTTCCTTGCCGACCGGGCAGAGAGCGACGCCGACGACCCCGATCTGGGAGCGGCGGCTTTGGAAGACGACGCGGAGGGAGGAGGCGGCCCGTGGCTCGGGGCCAGCCTAGAGGACTGGCCTGATGATGAGGAGGAGGTCGCCCCCCGCCATCGGCCAGGAGCCAGCCACCCCAGCGCGGGCTCTTCTACCGCGCCGGGTGCTCCAGGCGGCAGGAAGAAGCGCAGGGCCGCGCCAACCTTGTTCGGCAGTCGGCCGAAGAAGCCCAAGAGTTCGGCTGTGGCGACCCGGCGGGATGAGGCGGCTGCGAAGGCCATCCGCTTCCGTAAGGAAGTGAAGAAGCCGCCACTGGTCTCCGCGTGAGTATTCCGTCTCAATGCTTTATTCTTTCTTTGTAGCTTTGTCTGAGTCTTTTACTGCTTCCCTTGCTTTAGGGCTCCCCTCACTCTTGAGAGGGTCGTCGCCGCCTCCGTCATGGGGTCAGCGAAGACGTCCGCCTCCACTCGGCGGATTGATCCTGCCGTCGACCTCCGGGAGGCGATGGAGCGGAATGCGCAGGAGAAGCGCAACGAGGAAGAGGCCGCCCGCCTAGAGAAGCTGGAGGCCGATAAGGCGGAGGCCTCCGCCAAGAAGAAACTGGCGGTGGCCGAAGCCGTCGCCGCGACGAAGCGGCATGCTGAGGAGGCCGTGCGCCGCCAATCGGCGGTGTTCGTCACCCCGCTGAACTATGCGCCGCCGCCTCCAGAATTCACGGGGCAGACTGGGGAAGCCGACCGCGAGAACCCCGTCATGGAGAAGGAAGGCGGCGACTCCTCCACGCCGGACGTGATCGTTCCACCGCCGCCTCCACCGCCGTCTGGGAGCGCGCAAGGCAAACAGCCAGCGGACCCTCCGGTGCCGCCTACTGAAGACGAGGCCGTGGCGAGGCTACTCCTTCAAGTCGGCTTGCCAATGTGCCGCCGTCTTGAGAAAGCGACCTCGGCGCCACGCCCCCTGGAGACCGACACCGCCAGCTCGGCGATCCCGGATGCCGAAGCGACGAGCGCCGCGCCCATTGGGTGGGTGTGGGGAGGCGGCATAGGGCCGCTGAACCAGGCGCTTCTGGACGTCCAAACGAAGCTTCGAGCTGAGGGCGACGCCATCCAGAACTGCACCAAGGCGTACCTGGCATCGCGGGCAGCCGTCCGGGTATGTTTTCTCTTTGGTCCTTGTTTTCTTGTTCCTCTCTGTGGGGGCGCGCCAGTGCACCCACTGGGTGTAGTCCCTGAGTTTCGGGCCGGCTGCTGAGCAGGCGGCCCGGAACTCCAATTGGTGAGCTCCGGGTATTAACTTTTGTATGAAATATTTGTCGCAGGACTACCACAACCTCCGCGTTACTGCCTTCAACCGTAACGTTGAAGAGCTAGGCAAGCGGACCGCCGACTTGTCGGAGAGCTGGAGTAAGTCCTTTTTCTTCTTTGCGGGGGCGCGCTGGCGCACCCGCGGGCTGTAGTCCTCGAGATTCGGGCCGACTGCTGAGCAGTCGGGCCGGATCTCCCCGGCGACCTTCTTTACTGATGACTTAACGCCTTCTTTCTTCCTTCTTTTCAGAAGCCAACGTTGTTCTTCAACAGCAGCTGAGCGAAGCCAACTCCGCGTTGCGTGCCAAGGGGGAGGAGTGCAGCAAGCTCACCACAGAGCGCGATCTGCTGGCCACTCAATTGGCAGAGCGGAAGGAGCTGCTTGCGAAGGCGCAGAAGGAGGCGGAAGAGGCGGAAACCGCCCTCCTGGCCGAGTTCGCGAGCGAGCGCTCCTCTGGACTGACAAAGAGGCAATGCTGGCCTCCGACTTCCATGAGATTGAAGACATTGTTGATGGTGAGTTTCTTTACTTTCTTTCTTTGAGCTGCCAATTATAAATCGTGCCGACTACCGATTTTTGACTTGTTTCTTCGTTTCTTCTGTCTTGGCAGACTTCTTCCCTGGGCACTCGCAGGCCGCCATCCAAGCCATCGAGGCTGACCGTGAAGGTTGGAGGGCGGAAGGTGCAGAGATCGCCGCCGACGCTCCCCGGACCCTTGATGAGCATATCCTGAGCATCGAGGCTCGCCTTCGGCCGACTCACCGGATGCTACGCCGGCTTCAACGTGTCGGTGCCCAGGCGATTGCCGCCCAGTGGCCGGACATGCAGGCTCCGCGCACCCCCAGCCTGACTGTCGACTGGCTAGAGGTCGCGGCTGGTCGTCTTGAGGCCTGGAAGGGTTCCTCGGCCCGAGCTGGAGCGCGCCGGGCCTTGGAGTTCGTCAAGGCATGGTATCCGGGGCTGGATCTAGACTGGCTGGCCACACTCCGGTCAGAGGCCCAGCCAGAGCTGGCAGCTGCGGAAGACGCCCTCGTCAAGCGTGCCGCGGCGATCGCCGAGTACACCGACATCAGCATCTTCGTCCCCGAGCGGTCTGAAGACGACGAGGAGGTACCGCCGGAGTGGTTTGGGATGAACCCAGACTATGGCGAGGACTCGGCAGAGGTGATCGGCTCCAGCGTCGAGGTGGAAGGCGAGGCAGAGGACGGAGTCGAGACGGAAGCACCAGAAGACGGAGCAGACGGCCAGCCTCAGCTCGATCGTGCTCCAGCAACGAGCCGCGTGCGACCGAGCTGACTGCCGTCGGAGGCGATCAAGCCGAGACTGCCCAGCCGGCCGCCCCAACGCCTGACGCTGCCGCCTCCTCCGACCCTCCAAATCCGTCTGCTGCTTCTTAAGCTGCCGCCTTATCTTTATTTTATCTGCTTTAGTAGTCTTTGAAGAACTTGTTAATTCGCACAATTCCACCCACGGGGTGTATTTTGAACTTCTGCTCGAAGATTCGACCAAGGGCCTATGTTATGTAAATATTTATCCGAATTCTATCTTTTCTTGCTCATTGCTCTTTTGGCTTTTTCCTTTGCCGCTTTCCCTTAGCTGCCTGTCTTGCCAGTCGGACAGCCGCTCTGCGGACTGCCGTTGGATCAAATGCTTGGCTACTTTGGGAAGGCAAGTACTTAGCCGTTTTAGAGTTTCTGAGCAAGTTGAATAGAAGGCGGTGAGCCGACTATTCGAGAGTCGGTTTGCGAGAAAAAAGCTGGAAGCCGGTTCGAGCTATGTTTTATGCTTTGAGTCCTTAGCCATTTTTCATGCCAGCGTCCATTCTACCTTACTCCTTCCCACCGTACACTCGGTCTGCGAGCTGCGGCTTCTGACAGGAGATGGCTTAGGCACCACACACTACTTGTCCGGCTGCAGGAAGCATTTCATAGTGCGAGGCGGCAAGTCCCCGAGCCGACCTGTCGAGCCTGGTGCCAAGCGGCATAACGAAGAGTAACATACTCGTAGGCATAATTTTTATCATATAGACAAAAGAGGGCAGTCCTCGAGCTCGTCTCGGGGGGCCCGAAGTCATGGTACTTTAATACAAAAGGTAGCGTGGTACATACTGCATCAACTGTAAAATCTTCGGAGGAGATTTGCATTCCATGGCCGCTCTGTCTCTTTGTCGGAGTCATCCCTCTTGCGTGCTTGGGGCTTCTGAGCATCAATCAGGTAGTAGGAGTCGTTGCCCAGCACTTTGCTGATGATGAAAGGGCCTTCCCAAGGTGTCGACAGCTTGTGCTGGCCGGCTGTTCGCTAGATCAGCCGGAGCACAAGGTCGCCTTCTTGGAAAGATCTTGGCTTGACCTTCCTGTTGTGGTATGGCGCAGGCTCTGCTGGTAGATGCTGGACCGGCTGAGTGCCAACAGCCGGCCCTCTTCCAGTAGATCGACATCGTCTTGACGTGCTTCTTCTGCTTCCTCCTCGGTGTACATGGTGACTCGCGGGGAGTCGAACTCTATGTCCGTTGGGATGACGGCTTCGGCACCGTAGACGAGGAAGAAAGGCGTGAAGCCGGTTGACTTGTTTGGAGTCGTGCCCAGACTCCATAGGACGGCTGGCAACTCATCGAGCCAGCAGCCAGCCGAGCGCTCCAGAGGCTCAACCAGCCGGGGCTTGATGTCAGACATGATGATGCCGTTTGCTCGCTCCACCTGGACGTTTGACTGTGGATGGGCGACGGACGCTAGGTCCAGTCGGATGCCCTGTGTTGCACAAAAACGGGCCAAGGCGCCTTTGGCAAAATTTGTGTCGTTGTCGGTGATGATGCTGTGTGGTATGCCGTACCGAATTGTGATATCAGAGATGAAAGTCACGGCAGTCGAACCATTCAGTTTCTTGATTGGCTTCGCTTCTATCCACTTGGTGAACTTGTCTACTGCGACAAGTAAGTGAGTTAAGCCACCTCGTGCCGTCTTGAATGGTCCCACCATGTCTAGACCCCAAACTGCGAAAGGCCAGGCAATGGGGATGGTCTTGAGTGCAGAAGCCGGCTGGTGCGGCTTGGAGCTGAACTTCTGGCACCCTTTGCATTTTTGGACCAATTCCTTGGCCTCTTCTAAGGCAGTCGGCCAGAAGAAACCGTGTCGAAAGGCTTTTGCGACGAGTGCTCTTGAAGCCGCATGGTGGCCGCACTCGCCTTGATGGATGTCTTTGAGAATTGCTTGGCCTTGCTCTGGCTCTACGCAGCGCTGGTAGACACCAGTGACACTGCGCCTGGCCAGCTCTCTGTTGACTATGGTGTAGGCTGCCGCTCGGTGTTGTACTTGCCGAGCTGAGGTCTCATCAGTCGGCAGCTCTTTGCTCACCAGGAATTTGAGGATGGGCTGGGCCCATGAGGGTGCCGCTATTTCTTCGACTGCCAGAACTGCGACTTGGACGAGGGCGGTTGGGCTGGGAGGCGGTGGGTTGGAGTCAACAACCGCTTGCTAGGTTAATGAAGTCCCCGGGCCGACTGACGCGGCTCTTGGGCCGAGTTCTGGAGTCCTCGAGCCCGCCACCGCAGTCCCCGAGCCGACCTTGACTGTGGTGATTTTGGAGCCATCTGCCAAAATCCCCGTATCGTCTGCCGGGGCTCTAGAGTCGGATCGGACTTCTTCGGGAGGAGCCAGCACGAAGATGGAGTCTAATTCTGGTGAAGGCTTGACAGACGGCTTGAGGAGGCGTTGAAGGGCGACGCCGAATGGTATTGCTTGGCGGGTAGAGTCGATTCGTGCCAAGGCGTTTGCTTGGTCGTTGTCGTTTCTTGGCACATGGAGGAACTCGCACCCCTCGAAATACCCACTGAGTTGCTGTACGAGGAAACGTAACTCACCATGTTTGCATCTTTGGCGTCCCAGTCGCCAGATGACTGTTGGACCACTAAGTCCGAGTCGCCATAACACAGGATCCGGCGAATGCCAAGTTCTTTGGCAAGCCGGAGCCCGTGAATGAGCGCCTCGTACTCGGTGACATTGTTGGAGGCGGCAAAATGGATTTGCAGTGCGTATTTGAGCTTGTTGCCTTTAGGGTAAGTGAGGACGACGCCGGCTCCCAAGCCGGTGCGCATCTTGGAGCCGTCGAAATGCATCCGCCAATGGGTGGAGTCGGGCGCTGGAGGTAGGTACTGGGTCTCGGCCCAGTCGACGAGAAAGTCGGCCAGTGCTTGTGACTTGATGGCGGTGCGGGGCTGGTAGTAGATTGTGTAGGGAGCCAGCTCTATGGCCCACTTGGCCACTCGGCCAGAAGCATCTCGGCTTCTGATGATCTCGGCAAGTGGGGCCGTGCAGACCACAGTGACTGGATGCTCTTGAAAGTAAGGCTTCAATTTCTTGGCAGTAAAGTGCACGCCATAGCACATCTTCTGGTAGTGAGGGTAGTTCTACTTGGAGACTGACAGTACTTCGCTTAGGTAATATACCGGTCTCTGGACAGGTAGTGCCTTGCCTTCCTCCTTGCGTTCCACTACAATAACCGTGCTGACTACCCGGCTGGTGGCGGCGATGTACAGGAACATAGGTTCCTTAGGAGTCGGAGCTGCCAGAACGTGTGGAGTAGTCAGCATCTTCAGAATGTGTGGAGTAGTCAGCATCTTCTTCAGCTGGAGAAAAGCTTCGTCCGCCTTGTGGTTCCACTCGAAAAAAGTGGTCTTCTTCATGAGTTGGTATAAGGGGAGAGCTTTCTCGCCCAGCCGACTGATGAACTGGCTGATGGACGCCAAGCAGCCGGTGAACTTTTGCACGTCCAACAGTCGGCTGGGTACCTCCATCCTCTCAATGTCCTTGATCTTTATAGGGTTGCATTCTATGCCGCGTTCAGAGACCAGGAAGCCAAGGAGTTGGCCGGCTGGTACTCCGAAGACGCACTTCTCGGGGTTGAGCTTGATCTAGAATCGGCGCAGGTTCTCAAAGGTCTCCTTGAGGTCTTCCAGCAATGTTCCACACTTTTCCGTCTTCACCACCACATCGTCCACGTAGACGTGGGCGTTCCTGCCGAGCTGCTTGAGGAGGCACTTCTGCATGCAACGCTGAAAGGTGGCGCCGTCATTCCTCAAGCCGAATGTCATGGTGAGGTAGCAGAAAGCTCCAAACGGCGTGATGAAGGCGGTCTTTAGTCTGTCAGCTGGGTTCAGCTTGATCTGGTGATATCCTAAATATGCATCCAAAAAGCTCAACAGCTCGCATCCGGCGGTGGAGTCTATCACCTGATCAATTCTTGGTAGAGCAAACGGGTCCTTGGGGCAGGCTTTGTTGAGGCTCGTGTAGTCAATACACATTCGCCACTGCTTGTTCTTTTTCAGTACCAGGACCGGATTGGCTAGCCACTCTAGAAAGAATACTTCCATAATGAAGCCGGCTGCTAGGAGTCGGGCTATCTCTTCTCCGACAACTCTTCTCTTCTCTTCTGATAGGCGGCGCAGGGGCTGCCTGACCGGCTTTGCATCAGATCGGACATGTAGCTTGTGCTCGGCGAATTCCGTCGATACACCTGGCATGTCTTTGGGGGACCATGCGAAGATGTCCCGATTCTCACGGAGGAAATCGACGAGCTCGCCTTCCTATTTGATGTCGAGGTTTGCGCCTACGACAGCGTACCTTTCTGGGCGCTCCGGATCCAAGGGCATCTTCTTTGTCTCCTTGGCCGGGTTGAATGAACCCTCAGCCTCCGACTCCTTTGGGTTGGGCGATACCTCTAGCTGCTTGCCGGCCATCACCACAACCTGCTCAAGGAGCCATTTCTCGGCTGCGACCACCAGGGACTCAGCTAGCCGACTGCTCTCAGCCGCACAGGCAGACGACTTCCGGTAGTCGCCGGCTACAGTCATAATTCCCCTGGAACTGGGCATCTTCATTTTGAGGTAGGCGTAGTGGGGGACCACCATGAACTTGGCCAAGGCGGGTCGGCCAAGTAGTGCATGGTATGGGCTCTCAAGGTCCACCACCTCAAACCAAACTAACTCTCGGCAGAAGTGATCTTTGTCTCCAAAGAGGACGTCCATGAGGATCTTGTCGATTGGTGAGCAGGAAAGCCCAGGAACAATGCCGTGGAACACAGTCCGGCTGTTCTGAAGCCGTCTTTGCTTGATTCCTAATTTCTCCATGGTGTCCTTGTACAGGATGTTAATGTTGCTGCCTCCGTCTATCAAAACTCATGAGAAACGAGCAGCTCGTCTATCCGTGGCAAAGGTGGCATCCAGGACCAAGGCATAAGAGCCCGGACTCGGCATCACCTCTGGGTGATCAGCCTTGCTCCAGCTGATAGGCTTTTCGGACCAGTGCATGAACTCTGGCATCTCCGACGCTACTGCATTCACCTCTTGTCTCTGTAGCCGCCTGCTGCGTCGATCATCAGCCATACTGGTAAATACCACATAGGCTCCGTGTTCTTCGGGGTATTCGTCTTGTACCGTGCCGACTGGTCTGACAGCCGGTTGCTGGGGCGGAGGCGGAGGCGGCTGCCCAGCAGGCGGGGGAGGTAAGAGGCCGTCTCCCTTGGCAATCCTGGTGAGCCAGTGGCACTTTCGGGTGGTGTGATTCGACGGCTTCGCGCCGCTGTGGAACTTGCAAGGTCCATCCAGAGTCTGCTCGTAGGAGAAGGCCGGCAACCAGTTGGGCTTGCCGCCTTTCTGTCGCTTGGGCAGGGGCTGCCCATCCGGCTGCTGGGCTTCGACTGTCGCAACCTGCCGGCTGCGGGGCCTTGCGCTTGTGGTCGCTCTGCTGTTGCCGCCGACTGGCATCTCCCGCCAGAGTTCTTGGAGCTTGAGGGGCCACTTTGCCAGTTGCGCTAACTTGAATCTCCGCCTTCATGGAGGAGTCGGCCGTGGCGTACTTGTCTTCTATGATCAGCAGCTCGTCCAGGGTTTCTGGCTCGTCGCAGAGGAGCTTGTGCTTGAGGAGGGTGCCTTCTCTGCACCCGGCTGTGAAGTACTCGATAGCCTGCACCTCGTGCACGCCCTCATAGGAGTTCCGAAGCTCGGCCCAACGTGTGAGGTAATCGCGAGTCGACTCGTCGGGACCTTGCATGCACAAGGAAAGCTGACGAGGCTTGGGAGGGCGTTTGTACGTGCTGGTGAATTTGCGGACGAATGCCTCGGTGAAGTCGACCCAGCTATTGATGCTGCGGGGCTTCAGGCTATTCAGCCATGTCCGGGCCGTGCCCTTGAGCATGAGCGGAACGTACTTTACGGTGACACGCTTGTTGCCGTTCGCTATGCTAACGGCCGTGGAGTAGTCGACCAACCAGTCTTCCGGCTTCACGGAGCTGGTGTATTTGGGCATGTCTCTTGGGAGCGTGAACCCTCTGGGAAAGGGCTCGTCTTGAATGCGGGGCCCGAAACAAGGCGGACCCAACTCATCTTCTTCTTCCAGCGCCAGGGATCGGTGAAGTCGGTCGATCCGGTGGCGGGCGTCATTTTCTCCGACTCCCTCTCGGCGGCCAAGGCGGTCGCCGAGAGTCGGATGGTCAACAGGCGGCAGGGAGACTCGCCTCTCCTTGCGAAGAGTAGGAGGCGGATAGTCGTCCCGCCGTTCTACTGCTCTCGGGCGGCCGTCTCGGCCGCGCTCTATGGTAATGTGAGTCCGACTGTGGCTGACAGCCGGATCCTTGTCTCTTCTTCCTCGAGCGCAGCCAGTCGGCATCCGAGACGTTGCCCCTTGATCTCGGCGAAGGTCGTCGTTATGCCGTTGCGGCGCCTCCATGCGGCAGCCGGCCTTGTTCTGCGCAGCAACCGCGTCAAGGAGCCGCTGGACTCGCTCCATCATCAGGCGGCGTTCTTCGCCCTCGAAATTGTCCAGCTCGTCCGCCGCTGCCTGGGCAGCTCGGATGTTCTCCGCTGGTGTAGCGTACACAGGGCGACTTGCCCCGAACAAAATGGTGATGGCTACGCCACGGTACTGGACCGTGCCAAGGCGGCTAGGCCCAGCTGGGGCTGGCGAGCCACCGACAGCGTGATCCATCTCTCGCTGGTAGGCTTCTGACAAGCGTCTCATGCTAGCCAGCTTCTTCGCACCTTCGACGAGCTGAAGGCGGCGCGCCTCTAACGTCTCCGCATCAGCGTCTTCCGGAATGGGTGCAGTCAGGTCTTCTAGCACCGCGCCAAGTGGATCATGCACTCCTCCGCCGAGGAGCTCGTCATGACTGATGACGAGCACCTCGGTGACGGTGCTCCCGTCGCCCTCCGCGCGAGGAAGAGGCTCGTCGTAGACCACCACATTAGTGGGGAACGCGTCGAGCGACGCGGTGTCGGAGTCGACCAACATCGGGTCGGTGGAACCTACGGACTCCAAGTCCACGGCAGCCTCGCCGGCGACGTGGAGTTGCTCGAGGAGGCCCGCGAGGAGGCTCTCGGAGCCGCCCGTGCCTGCGTCGGATGCAGGTTCGTCGGAGACGCGAACCTCGCCGAAGCTAGCTGCACAGGCGATCTCAACGCCGTGCAGCGCGTCGGCGCAAACTCCGTCTAGCGTGCTTGGCTGGCTGCGCTCACCAGGGAGAAAAAGGGTTCCCGTCCAGAACAGGTCACCGGACGGCGGTGCACCAGGCCCCACGGTGGGCGCCAAATGTCGGGGGGTTGGGTGCGACATACGCCAAAGGATGGCTTATCATGGTGGGGGCGAGTAGAACGTCACCGGTGCCTGGAACCGGGATGAGGCGTAGACATGCACGCCGGCGAATCTTACCCAGCTTCAGGGCTCTCCGGGGAGATAATACCCCTACTGCTGCTCTACGGGGTCTCCGCATGATCACTATGGCAAAGTGTTTACACGATTGCTCCTTGAGCTGTTTCCTGGAGGTAGGAGAGGGCAAGGCTAGCTCCCTCCCTCCTATATGATCTGGTCTAGAGCTAATGGATTCCAACCCTTTGCATGGGTGCCCTGGGGGGTTTATATAGGCCTACCCCCCGGGGTACAATGGTAATCCGGTTGGACGCGGGCCCAGCCGTCAGTGCCTCCGGCTTCCGTCTTCTCCGCCGACTGGCTAGGTACGGAGCCGACAGGCCACGTCCGCCGCCGGCGGGTCTTGCCGGCTGCTGATTACTGTAGCCGTGCTTCTGATGACACGGGCTTGGTCATGGAATCGTGGCAATAGCCCCGCTGCCTGGCGGGCGATCACTATTGCCACTCGCCGTCACATCTGATTAATGGAGCATGGGCCCCGGGGGAGGGTCTGGCCGACTCCCGGGGGCCGACTGGTGGTGCACTTGCCGTCTCCTGGGGTCCCACTGGCTGGTGGGACCCGCCGCCCCAGGGTCGTACAGACAAGCCGTCGTGGGCGCAGGATTCGGTCCTTCGGTGCTGATGTCAGGACCGGCACGGCAACAGTGCCACGCCGCACGGAGATCTCCCCGGGTACGGCGTGCTGTGGCCATGCCTGCCCTTGGTAAGGGGCGGGAGCGGGCTTTACTGAAGCCACTCCCCGGTCCTGTCCCTCCCGATGAGGATATGGGGTTCGTTGGAGTCGCGGGCCGACTCCCCAAAGCCGGCTTCTCTGTAAGTCGCTGATCAGGAGTCGGCTTATCCTGAAGTCGTCCGCGGGACTCGGCCGCGAGCGGGCAGTCGGTCGCCTTGCCGCCGACTTCTCAGAAGGCGGCTCTTCGTCCTGGGTCTTGAGGGGCGCAGCCTGCCCCGATATCTTGAAAGGTTCTGGGGCTCGGGTTAGCCTACCCGTGGCCCATTACTCCGACAGCCCGTCTTCGGCCGACTCATTGGATGCTGCGCCGCCTTCAGCGTGTCGGCGCCCAGGCGATCGCCGCCTTATGGCCTGACAGGCTGGCCCCGCGCACCCCCAGCCGGACTGCCGACTGGCTGGAGGTGGCGGCTGGCCGCCTTGAGGCGTGGAAGGGCTCCTCGGCCCGGGCCGGAGTGCGCCAGGCCTTGGAGTTCGTCAAGGCGTGGTACCCTGGGCTAGATATAGCCCAGTTGACCACGTTCCGACAGGAGGCCCAGGAGGAGCTGGTGGTGGTGGAGGGCGAACTCGTCAAGCGGGCGGCGGCCATCGCCGAGTATACTGACACTGGCGTATTCATCTCGGAGCCAGCTGAGGATGGCACCGAGGCGCCGCTGGAGTGGTTTGGGCTGAACCCGGAGGAGGGCGAAGACTCGGCCGAGGTGATCGAATCCAGCGGTGAGGAAGAAGGCGAAGAGGAGGCGCTAGAGGTCGGAGCGGACGGCCAGCCCCAGCTCGACCGCGCCTCCAGCAACGAGCCACGCCCAACCGAGCCGGCTACCGCTGGAGGCGACCAAGAGGAGACTGACCAGCCGACCGCTCCACCAACTGGCGCCGCCGATTCCTCCGATCCACCGAACCCGTCCGCCGCTTCCTAGGCCGCCAGTTTATCTTTTTTGCTTTACCTGTCTATCAGTCTCGACGAACTTGTTAATTTTGCACAATTCCACCTGCGGGGTGTATCTTAAACTTGTGTTTTGAAGATCGGCCAAGGGCCTTTGTTATGTAAATATTTTTCCGAGTTCTATCTTTTCTTGCTTGCTGCTCTTTGGCTTTTTCCTTTGCCGCCTTCCCTTGGTTGCCATCTTGCCAGCCGAACAGCCGCTCTGCGGACTGTGGCTGGATCAAGTACTTAGCTACTTCTGGGAAGGCAAGTACTTAGTCGTTTTTAGAACATTCTAGCAATTTAAGTAGAAGCCGGCAGGCCGGCTGCTCAACAGTCGGTCATAGAAGGCGGGAAGCCGGCTTAAACTATGCACGTGCTTTGTGTCCTTAGCCATTTTTCATGTGGACACCCTTTCTGCCTTGCTCCTGCCCACCAGACAGTCGCTCTGCGAGCTGCGGCTTCTGGCAGGAGACGGCTTAAGTTGTAATGCCCCAAGACCGGAGTTTCAGATGCCTTCCATATTTCTGAGTGTTGTCGGGTGATTCATTTTGGTTCGTTGCATCATGTCATCATGTCATCATGTCATTAGTCCTTTGCATCTCAACTAAATAATTTGTATGGATCTTCGGTCCATTTAAATCGAGGGAATTCGCATGGTGATTCTCTTTACAACATATCCTCTCGATATTTAGAGAGCTATAGTAATATTCCAATTATTTGGGTTCACCACAAACACACTTGCAAAATATTCCAATGCCTTTGTTATCTTAATTCTCGGTCTCCAACATGGCCATATTTTTTTCTTTCATCGTATTTCGGAGCTCCACCAAAAATCCGAACATTTTTTGGACACCTCTTATTCCTAGTCCTTGTTCAAACCATTTGAATTAATTTCAAATGACTTTGAATTAAATTCTTGCAATCATGTCTCCCCTAATTTTCATGGACCGTGCACAATTTTACGAGTCCGTGAAAATTATCCCCATGCTCAAAATCCTTCCCTAACCCTCTCTTTCTTTCCTCTCTCTCCAATTTCTTTTGTGTTTAAGGTTTAAGTTTTTAAATAGAGAGGGAGGAGAGAGTCCAGGCCATCAGCCCCGCAGGCCCATCCTAACCCCGCAGCCTTTTGGGCCAAAGCCCAGCCTGCGCCCTCACACCTGGGCTGGCCCGAGGCCGAAGCCACCTACCCCCTTTTCTAACCCTAGGCCTTACCCCCGAACCCATCTCCCTCCTCTCGCGCCGCCACACCCACACGCATCGCTCCAGGGAAGCCATGCTCGATCCCATCTTCCCTGCGTCGTCCCCTCGATCCCGCACGACTCCCTCTCCTTCTCTCGCGCCACCAGAGGAACCTCTTCCTCTCGATCCCTCTCTCCCTCCTAGCACCGTCACCAGGAGAGGAGCGACACCTCTGGACGACCACCCCTGCGACCCCGTGAGCTCGCCGCCTTCGATCCGGTGCCGCCGGAGGCCACCAGCGCCGCCCAGGCGCCGCACCTCCTTCCTTAGCGCGCCTCCTTCCTTCCCCCGCCTCCTCCTCACGCCAGTCGCCAAGGACGCGCCTCCCTGCTACCGAAGACGCCGCCAAGCTACGGCCCGCGGTCCTGTCCTCCGACCGCGCCAAGCCCCGCCACCGGCCTGCTACCTCACCTCCCCAACCCGAGCTGGCCCGGATCCGGCCATCTTCGACACCTTGGGTCACTGTCCATGGACGCCTCTGCTCCATCGCCGGACGGCTGCTTCTCCGCGCGCCTCTGTTCGTCGTCGTTGTCACCGTGGGCCCGCGTTGACTTCCCCTGCTCCACCACCATCAGCGCCCGGCAGCACCTCCTCTGTCCGTGACTCGTGTTGCTGCTGCTCGTCTTGCCGCTGCCATGGCCTCTCACTTGTAGCCCCTCGCCAAGCATGCTACGTGATGCTGCCCCTTTTGTCGTTGCCAAGGCCACTGAATCCAGGGACACAAGACCGCCTCAGTGGATTCCTTTCGACAAGTACCACGACGACCATCGAGACCGCCAAGTTCCACTATCGATAAACGTTTCTGAATCGCCAAGTCAGACTGCAACGTGAAGACCATGTACAACTACGGACACCCGTGGATTTCACCAAGTACCTATACCGACGACCGAGACCTTGTTTTCGACAAGTTCGCAAGACGACCACTTCCCACCACGACCTTGTACTACTACCGTTGACGAAGACATGTGCACCGCAAGCATCAAGTTCAACTACCGTCGACCGCGAAGGGTTTGGAGTCATCAAGTACCTCTCCGAAACGAACGTGAATGACTACCGTCGCAAGAACGGGACCGGAAAGTCTGAAGACCCCAAGTACCTCGACACCGATGACATGAACGTCTACAGAAACTCGTGCAACGATAAATATGTACCACTACCGTCGCCGAGATCACGAGAACCTCTACCCTCGACCCTAGAGCGTGCGAGAACGACTACTTCCCACAACGAACCGTGAACAACTACTTCCTCTACCATCGCCGAGCACCACTACTTCCCACGTCGATCGTGAACGACTACACTGCTTGACCCGAACCCCTTCGATAACGCACGCTTCGAAGGTATAACCCCGAGACGACTGCCCGTGAACGAATGCATGTGTGATGTATGAGATGCTCGTGTTTGCGCCGTGTCCAATTTGTCACTCGTTTCTTTGTCGCCAACTCATGGGACACCCGGAATCCGGGAGCGCCCCACCATCTTTTGCACGCATCCGCACACTTCTCCTTTGCATTGGTATCTCAATCGAGTTACCGGAACCGGAACGTTGCCGTGGCACCATTTCGTTATCGTCGCCGTGGCACCCCTTTTCTTTCCACCACGATGACAAATGCTTCATAATAATGCTCTTGTTAACTTTTAATAATAATTGCATAAATTTGTTCATGTCATCTGCATCATGTTAACAACATTAAGATGGTTTAAATTGTTGTTTGCTTTAATTTGCTAAATGCATATGGGGATTCACCGGATTCATTATTTGTTATATCCGGCCCCATTTAATTTGTTTAGATGCTGTAGTTTTGTTATGCCTCACCTCTTGCCATGTTAACCAACATTTAATATTGGTGGATACATAACCGAGAGAGAACTAAATAATGGATGTGGTGTTCCGTCAATATGCAACTCGTTGCATATTGAGCGCCACTTAATTTGTAGTTTTGGTTGTTGCATTTTGCCATGCCATGCTTCATTAAACCGGACATGCATCATACTTGATTGTGCATCATGCCATGATTATGTGGTGGTTGTTTACTATGTTGTTTGCTTTCTTTCCGGTGTTGCTTCTTCGGGTTAGTTCCGATAATGTCGTGTTTGTGAGGATTCATTCGTCTACGTCTGTTTGTCTTCTTCATGGACTCGTTCTTCTTCCTTGCGAGATTTCAGGCAAGATGACCATACCCTCGAAATCACTTCTATCTTTGCTTGCTTAGTTGCTCGCTCTTTTGCTCTGCCTATGCTGCGATACCTACCACTTGCTTATCCCGCCTCCCATATTGTTGAACCAAGCCTCTAACCCACCTTGTCCTAGCAAACCGTTGTTTGTCTATGTTACCGCTTTGCTCAGCCCCTCTTATAGCATTGTTAGTTGCAGGTGAAGGTTGAAGTTTGTTCCTTGTTGGAACATGGAGATGTTGTTCCTTGTTGGAACATGTTTACTTGTCGGGATATCACAATATATCTTATTTAATTAATGCATCTATATACTTGGTAAAGGGTGGAAGGCTCGGCCTTATGCCTGGTGTTTTGTTCCACTCTTGCCGCCCTAGTTTCCGTCATATCGGTGTTATGTTCCCGGATTTTGCGTTCCTTACGCGGTTGGGCTATAATGGGAACCCCTTGACAGTTCGCCCTGAATAAAACTCCTCCAGCAATGCCCAACCTTGGTTTTACCATTTGCTTCACCACCACCTACTTTTCCCTTTGGGAGTCGCTCTCTCGAGGGTCATCATTATTTTACCCCCCGAGCCAGTGCTCCTCTGAGTGTTGGTCCAACCTATCAGCTGCCGGTGACCACCAGGGGCAACTCTGGGCTGGCCTACCCGTACCTTGGACAATCTGAGTGTGCCTTGAGAAAGAGATATGTGCAGCTCCTATCGGGATTTGTCGGCACATTCGGGCGGTGTTGCTGGTTTAGTTTTACCTTGTCTAAATGTCTTGTAACCGGGATTCCGAGTCTGATCGGGTCTTCCCGCTAGAAGGAATATCCTTCGTTGACCGTGAGAGCTTGTGATGGGCTAAGTCGGGACACCCCTGCAGGGATTTGAACTTTTGAAAGCCGTGCCCGCGGTTATGGGCAGATGGGAATTTTGTTAACGTCCGGTTGTAGAAAACCTGAAGTTGACCTTAATTAAAATACATCAACCGCGTGTGTAACCGTGATGGTCTCTTTCCGGCGGAGTCCGGGAAGTGAACACGGTGTCAGAGTTATGCTTGACATAGGTTATTCTAGGATCACTTCTTGATCATACTTTTATCGACCGTGCTTTGCCTTCTCTTCTCGCTCTCATTTGCGTATGTTAGCCACCAATATGCTAGTCGCTTGCTGCAACTCCACTTCATACCTTTACCTTACCCATAAGCTTAAATAGTTTTGATCGCGAGGGTGCGAGACTGCTGAGTCCCCGTGACTCATAGATACTTCCAAAACCAGCTTGCAGGTGCCGTTGAACCGTGCAGATGGCGCAACCAAGCTCAAGGAGGAGCTCGATGAAGATCTTGCCCTTTGTGTTGTTCGTTCTAGTTGATCAGTAGTGGAGCCCAGTTGGGGTCGATCGGGGACCTTGTCGCATTTGGGGTTCTTCTTTTATTTTGGTTCCGTAGTCGGACCTTGATTGTATCTGGATGATGTAATGCTTTATTTATGTATTGTGTGAAGTGGCGATTGTAAGCCAACTATGTATCTCTTTCCCTTATGTATTACATGGGTTGTGTGAAGATTACCTCACTTGCGACATTGCTTTCAATGCGGTTATGCCTCTAAGTCGTGCTTCGACACGTGGGAGATATAGACGCATCGAGGGCGTTACATAAGTGCCAACACATTACTTGTCCGGCTGCAGGAAGCATTTCATAGTACAAGGCGGCAAGTCACCGGGCTGACTAGTCGGACCCGGTGCCAAGCGACATAAAGAAAATGACATGCTCATAGGCATAATTCCTATCATATAGATAAAAGAGGGCAGTCCCCGAGTGCTTCTCGGGGGACTGATGTCTACTACACAACCTTCTTCTTGTAGACGTTGTTGGGCCTCCAAGTGCAGCGGTTTGTAGGACAGTAGCAAATTTCCCTCAAGTGGATGACCTAAGGTTTATCAATCCGTAGGAGGCGTAGGATGAAGATGGTCTCTCTCAAGCAACCCTGCAACCAAAAAACAAAGAGTCTCTTGTGTCCCCAACACACCCAATACAATGGTAAATTGTATAGGTGCACTAGTTCAGCGAAGAGATGGTGATACAAGTGCAATATGGATAGTAGATAATAGTTTTGTAATCTGAAAATATAAAAACAGCAAGGTATCTAATGATAAAAGTGAGCGTAAACGGTATTGCAATGCGTTGAAACAAGGCCTAGGGTTCATACTTTCGCTAGTGTAAGTTCCCTCAACAATACTAACATAATTGGATCATAAAACTATCCCTCAACATGCAACAAAGATTCACTCCAAAGTCACTAATAGCGGAGAACGAACGAAGAGATTATTGTAGGGTACGAAACCACCTCAAAGTTATTCTTTCCAATCAATCCGGTGGGCTATTCCTATAAGTGTCACAAACAGCCCTAGAGTTCGTACTAGAATAACACCTTAAGATACAAATCAACCAAAACCCTAATGTCACCTAGATACTCCAATGTCACCTCAAGTATCCGTGGGCATGATTATACGATATGCATCACACAATCTCAGATTCATCTATTCAACCAACACAAAGGACCTCAAAGAGTGCCCCGAAGTTCTACCGGAGAATCATGATGAAAACGTGTGCCAACCCCTATGCATAGGTTCCCAATGTCATGAAACCCGCAAGTTGGTCACCAAAACATACATCAAGTGGCATGTGGTATCCCATTGTCACCACAGATATCCACGGCAAGACATACATCAAGTGTTCTCAAGTCTTTAAAGACTCAATCCGATAAGATTACTTCAAAGGGGAAACTCAATTCATTACAAGAGAGAAGAGGGGGGAGAAAACATCATAGGATCCAAATATAATAGGAAAGCTCACGATACATCAAGATCGTATCATCTCAAGAACACGAGAGAGAGAGAGATCAAACACATAGCTACTGGTACATACCCTCAGCCCCGAGGGAGAACTACTCCCTCCTCGTCATGGAGAGCGCCGAGATGATGAAGATGGCCACCGGAGAGGGATTGCCCCCTCCGGCAGGGTGCCGGAACGGGTCTAGATTGGTTTTTGGTGGCTACGGAGGCTTCTGGCGGCGGAACTCCCGATCTATTGTGTGTTCTGGAAGTTTTAGGGTATATGGAGTTATATAGGCAGAAGAAGCACGTCATGGGAGCCACGGGGGCCCCACGAGCCAGGGGGCGCGCCCTAGGGGTGGGCGCTCCCCCACCCTCGTGGGCAGCTCCCGTATCTTTTGACGTGGGTTCCAAGTCAATCAGGTGTGTTTCCTTCCAAAAATAACTTCTCCAGTTGATTTCATTCCGTTTCGACTCCGTCTGATATTCCTTTTCTTCAAAACACTGAAATAGGCATAAAACAGCAAATCTGGGCGGGGCCTCCGGTTAATAGGTTAGTCCCAAAAGTAATATAAAAGTGGATAATAAAGCCCAATATTGCCCAAAACAGTACATAATATAGCATGGAGCAATCAAAAATTATAGATACGTTGGAGACGTATCAAGCATCCCCAAGCTTAATTCCTGATCGTCCTCGAGTAGGTAAATGATAAAAGAAAGAATTTTTGATGTGGAATGCTAGTTGGCATAATTTCAATGTAATTCTTCTTAATTGTGATATGAATATCCAGATTCGAAATATTCAAGACAAAATTTTATATTGACATAAAAATAATAATACTTCAAGCATACTAACTAAGCAATTATGTCTTCTCAAAATAACATGGCCAAAGAAAGCTATCCGTACAAAATCATATAGTCTGGCTATGCTCCATCTTCACTACATAAAATATTTAAATCATGAACAACCCCGATGACAAGCCAAACAATTGTTTCATACTTTTGACATTCTCAAAACTTTTTCAATCTTCACGCAATACATGAGTGTGTGCCATGGACATAACACTATAGGTGGAATAGAATTGTGGTTGTGGAGAAGACAAAAAAGGAGAAGATAGTCTCACATCAACTAGGCGTATCAATGGGCTATGGAGATGCCCATCAATAGATATCAATGTGAGTGAGTAGGGATTGCCATGCAACAGATGCACTAGAGCTATAAATGTATGAAAGCTCAACAAGAGAAACTAGTGGGTGTACATCCAACTTGCTTGCTCACGAAGACCTAGGGCACTTGAGGAGGCCCATTGTTGGAATATACAAGCCAAGTTCTATAATGAGAAATTCCCACTAGTATATGAAAGTGACAGAACAAGAGACTCTCTATCATAAAGATCATGGTGCTACTTTGAAGCACAAGTGTGGAAAAAGGATAGTAGCATTGTCCCTTTTATTTTTTCTATTTTTTATTTGGCCTTTCTTTTTTTATTTGGCCTTTCTTTTTTCTTTCTTTTGGGACAATGCTCTGTTGAATGATGATCATCACACTTCTATTTATTTACAACTCAATGATTGCAACTTGATACTAGAACAAAGATGACTATATATGAATGCCTCCGGCAGTGTACCGGGATGTGCAATGACTCAAGAGTGACATGTATGAAAGAATTATGAATGGTGGCTTTGCCACAAATACGATGTCAACTACATGATCATGCTAAGCAATATGACAATGATGAAGCGTGTCATAATAGATGGAACGGTGGAAAGTTGCATGGCAATATATCTCGGAATGGCTATGGAAATGCCATAATAGGTAGGTATGGTGGCTGTTTTGAGGAAGGTATATGGTGGGTGTATGGTACCGGCGAAAGTTGCGCGGTACTAGAGAGGCTAGCAATGGTGGAAGGGTGAGAGTGCGTATAATCCATGGACTCAACATTAGTCATAAAGAACTCACATACTTATTGCAAAATCTATTAGTTATCGAAACAAAGTACTACGCGCATGCTCCTAGGGGGATAGATTGGTAGGATAAGACCATCGCTCGTCCCCGACCGCCACTCATAAGGAAGACAATCAATAAATAAATCATGCTCCGACTTCATCACATAACGGTTCACCATACGTGCATGCTACGGGAATCACAAACTTCAAGACAAGTATTTCTCAAATTCACAACTACTCAACTAGCATGACTCTAATATCACCATCTCCATATCTCAAAAAAATTATCAAGTATCAAACTTCTCATAGTATTCAACACACTCATAAGAGGATTTTATTATTCTTGAATACCTAGCATATTAGGATTTTAAGCAAATTACCATGCTATTTAAGACTCTCAAAATAATATAAGTGAAGCATGAGAGTTCATCTATTTCTTCAAAATAAAACTACCACCATGCTCTAAAAGATATAAGTGAAGCACTAGAGCAAATGACAAACTACTCCAAAAGATATAAGTGAAGATCAACGAGTAGTCGAATAATTATGCAACTATGTGAAGACTCTCTAACATTTAATAATTTCAGGTCTTGGTACTCTATTCAAACAGCAAGCAAAGCAAAATAAAATGACATCTAAGAATAGCAAACATCATGTGAAGAAGTAAAAACTTAGGATCAACTGATACTAACCGATAATTGTTGAAGAAGAAAGGTGGGATGCCAACCGGGGCATCCCCAAGCTTAGATGCTTGAGACTTCTTGAAATATTATCTTGGGATGCCTTGGGCATCCCCAAGCTTGAGCTTTTGTGTATCCTTAATTCCTCTCATATCACGGTCTCCCTAAATCTCAAAAGCTTCATCCACACAAAACTCAACAAGGACTCGTGAGATAAGTTAATATAAACCATTGCAAAAACCTTATCATACTCTACTGTAGCAAGTCACTAAAATTATTATGCAAAATTGCATACTAAATGCCTCTGCATATTTAATAGTCCTATCCTCAAATAGAATCATTAAAGAAGCAAACATATGCAAACAATGCAAACATAACAGCAATCTGCCTAAACAGGATAGTCTGTAAAGAATGCTGCAACATCCATACTTCCCTAGCTCCAAAAATTATGAAAGAAAATTCCCACTGTATTAAATTTATCAGAGCTTAATATGCAAAAGGTTTCAACATTTTATCACATTCTGACTTTTCTAGGGAATTATTGCAACAGCGGTAAACTTTCTGTTTTCAAACAGCAACATGTATACTTGTAACACAGGCATAGTAAAGGCTATCAATGCCACTTTTATTGAAATAAAAGATGCAAAACATTATTATAAATAACATCAAGCAAATCCTAACAAAATAAATTGACGCTCCAAGCAAAACACATATCATATGGTGAATAAAAATATAGCTCCAAGTAAAGTTACCGATGAACGAAGACGAAAGAGGGGATGCCTTCCGGGGCATCCCCAAACTTAGGCTCTTTGTTGTCCTTGAATATTACCTTGGGGTGCCTTGGGCATCCCCAATATTAGGCTCTTGCCACTCCTTATTCCATAGTCCATCAAATCCTTACCCAAAACTTGAAAACTTCACAACACAAAACTTAACAGAAAACTCATAAGCTCCGTTAGTATAAGAAAATAAATCACCACTTCAAGTTACTGTAATGAACTCATTATTTATTTATATTGGTGTTAAACCTACTGTATTCCAACTTATCTATGGTTTATAAACTATTTTACTAGCCATAGATTCATCAAAATAAGTAAACAACACATGAAAAACAGAATCTGTCAAAAACAGAATAGTCTGTAGTAATCTGGATCAAACGTATACTTCTGGAACTCATAAAATTCTCAAATAAATTTCTGGACCTGAGGAATTTATCTATTAATCATCTGCAAAAATAATTAACTAAATATCACTCTCCAAATAAAAATGGCAGCAATTCTCATGAGCGCTCAAGTTTCGGTTTTTGACAGCATGATCAACAAGACTTTCCCAAAGTCTTCCCAAAGGTTCTACTTGGCACAAAAACTAATTAAACACATAAAACCACATCTAAACAGAGGCTAGATGGATTATTTATTATTAAACAGGAACAAAAATCAAGGAACTAAAATAAATTGGGTTGCCTCCCAACAAGCGCTATTGTTTAACGCCCCTAGCTAGGCATGATGATTTCAACGATGCTCACATACAAGATAAGAATTGAGACATAAAGAGAGCATCATGAAGAATATGACTAGAACATTTAAGTCTAACATACTTCCTATGCATAGGGGTTTTGTGAGCAAACAACTTGTGGGAACAAGAATCAACTTGCATAGGACGGTAAAACAAGCATAGCTTCAAAACTTTAAGCACATAGAGAGGAAACTTGATATTATTGCAATTCCTACAAGCATATATTCCTCCCTCATAATAATTTTCAGTAGCATCATGAATGAATTCAACAATATAACCAGCACCTAAAGCATTATTTTCATGATCTACAAGCATAGAAAATTTACTACTCTCCACACAAGTAAAATTCTTCTCATGAATAATAGTGGGAGCAAACTCAACAAAATAACTATCATGTGATTGAAAATTAATATCAAGATGACAAGTTTCATGGTTATCATTATTCTTTAAAGCATACGTGTCATCACAATAATCATCATAGATAGGAGGCATGCTTTCATCATAATAAATTTGCTCATCAAAACTTGGGGGACAAAAAATATCATCTTCATCAAACATAGCTTCCCCAAGCTTGTGGCTTTGCATATCATTAGCATCATGGATATTCAAAGAATTCATACTAACAACATTGCAATCATGCTCATCATTCAAATATTTAGTGCCAAACATTTTATAGATTTCTTCTTCTAGCACTTGAGCACAATTATCCTTTCCATCATACTCACGAAAGATATTAAAAAGGTGAAGCGTATGAGACAAACTCAATTCCATTTTTTATAGTTTTCTTTTATAAACTAAACTAGTGATAAAACAAGAAACTAAAAGACTCGATTGCAAGATCTAAAGATATACCTTCAAGCACTCACCTCCCCGGCAACGGCGCCAGAAAAGAGCTTGATGTCTACTACACAACCTTCTTCTTGTAGACGTTGTTGGGCCTCCAAGTGCAGAGGTTTGTAGGACAGTAGCAAATTTCCCTCAAGTGGATGACCTAAGGTTTATCAATCCGTAGGATGCGTAGGATGAATATGGTCTCTCTCAAGCAACCCTGCAACCAAATAACAAAGAGTCTCTTGTGTCCTCAACACACCCAATACAATGGTAAATTGTATAGGTGCACTAGTTCGGCGAAGAGATGGTGATACAAGTGCAATATGGATAGTAGATAATAGTTTTTGTAATCTAAAAATATAAAAAATCAAGGTATCTAATGATAAAAGTGAGCGTAAACGGTATTGCAATGCGTTGAAACAAGGCCTAGGGTTCATACTTTCGCTGGTGTAAGTTCCCTCAACAATACTAACATAATTGGATCATAAAACTATCCCTCAACATGCAACAAAGAGTCACTCTGAAGTCACTAATAGCGGAGAACGAACGAAGAGATTATGGTAGGGTACTAAACCACCTCAAAGTTATTCTTTCCAATCAATCCGGTGGGCTATTCCTATAAGTGTCACAAACAGCCCTAGAGTTCGTACTAGAATAACACCTTAAGATACAAATCAACCAAAACCCTAATGTCACCTAGATACTCCAATGTCACCTCAAGTATCCGTGGGCATGATTATATGATATGCATCACACAATCTCAGATTCATCTATTCAACCAACACAAAGGACCTCAAAGAGTGCCCCGAAGTTCTACCGGAGAATCACGACGAAAACGTGTGCCAACCCCTATGCATAGGTTCCCAATGTCACGAAACCCGCAAGTTGGTCACCAAAACATACATCAAGTGGCACGTGGTATCCCATTGTCACCACAGATATCCACGGCAAGACATACATCAAGTGTTCTCAAGTCTTTAAAGACTCAATCCGATAAGATTACTTCAAAGGGGAAACTCAATTCATTACAAGAGAGAAGAGGGGGGAGAAAACATCATAGGATCCAAATATAATAGGAAAGCTCGCGATACATCAAGATCGTATCATCTCAAGAACACGAGAGAGAGAGAGAGATCAAACACATAGCTACTGGTACATACCCTCAGCCCCGAGGGAGAACTACTCCCTCCTCGTCATGGAGAGCGCCGGGATGATGAAGATGGCCACCGGAGAGGGATTGCCCCCTCCGACAGGGTGCCAGAACGGGTCTAGATTGGTTTTTGGTGGCTACGGAGGCTTCTAGCGGCGGAACTCCCGATCTATTGTGTGTTCTGGAAGTTTTAGGGTATATGGAGTTATATAGGCAGAAGAAGCACGTCAGGGGAGCCATGGGGGCCCCACGAGGCAGGGGGCGCGCCCTAGGGGGTGGGCGCGCCCCCCACCCTCGTGGGCAGCTCCCGTATCTTCTAACGTGGGGTCCAAGTCCATCAGGTGTGTTTCCTTCCAAAAATAACTTCTCTAGTTGATTTCGTTTCGTTTCGACTCCGTCTGATATTCCTTTTCTTCAAAACACTGAAATAGGCATAAAACAACAAATCTGGGCTGGGCCTCCGGTTAATAGGTTAGTCCCAAAAGTAATATAAAAGTGGATAATAAAGCCCAATATTGCCCAAAACAGTAGATAATATAGCATGGAGCAATCAAAAATTATAGATACGTTGGAGACGTATCAGGGACCCGGAGTCGGTGGCAGGTACTGGGTCTCGTCCTAGTCGACGAGGAATTCAGCCAGCGCCTGTGACTTGATGGCGATGCGAGGCTGGTAGTAGATGGTGTAAGGGGCTAAATCTATGGCCCATTTGGCCACTCGGCCGGAGGCATCTCGGCTTCCAATGATCTCGGCGAGCGGAGCAGTGCAGACAACAGTGATTGGGTGCTCTTGAAAGTACGGCTTCAACTTTTTGGCGGCAAAGTGCACGCCGTAGCACATCTTCTGATAGTGGGGGTAGTTCTGCTTGGAGGCTGACATCACTTCACTTAGGTAATACACCGGTCTCTGGACTGGTAGCGCATTTCCTTTCTCCTTGCGTTCGACCACTATGACTGTGCTGACCACTCGGCTCATGGTGGCGATGTAGAGGAGCATGGGCTCCTTAGGAGTCGAAGCCGCCAGGACAGGCGGAGTAGTCAACATCTTCTTAAGCCGGAGAAAAGCTTCATCCGCCTTGTCGTTCCACTCGAAAAAAGTGGTCTTCTTCATGAGCTGGTACAGGGGAAGGGCCTTCTCTCCCAGCCGACTGATGAAACGGCTGATGGATGCCAAACAGCCGGTGAACTTCTACACATCCAGCAGTTGGGTGGGTACTTCCATCCTCTCGATGGCCTTGATCTTCACAGGGTTGCACTCTATGCCACGCTCTGAGACCAGGAATCCAAGAAGTTGGCCGGCTAGTACTCCGAAGACGCATTTCTCTGGGTTGAGCTTGATTTGAAACCGGCGTAGGTTCTCAAAGGTCTCCTTGAGGTCTTCTAGGAGCGTTCCACGCTTCTCCGTGTTCACCACGACATCGTCCACGTAAACGTGGGTGTTTCTGCCGAGTTGTTTGAGGAGGCACTTCTGCATGCAACGTTGAAATGTGGCGCCGGCATTCCTCAAGCCGAACGTCATGGTCAAATAGCAGAAGGCTCCAAATGGTGTGATGAAGGCAGTCTTCAGTCTGTCGGCCGGGTTCAGCTTGATCTGGTGATACCCTGAATATGCTTATCGTCAGCCATGCTGGTGAACACGACATAAGCTCCGTGCTCTTCAGGGTACTCGTCTTGTATGGCTCTGACTGGTCGAACCCCCGGCTGCTGGGGGAGGAGGAGGCCGCTGCCCAGCAGGCGGAGGAGGCAGAAGGCCGTCTCCCTTGGCGATCCTGGTGAGCCAATGGCATTTGCGAGTTGTATGGTTGGACGGCTTCACACCACTGTGGAATTTACAGGGTGCGTCAAGAGTCTGCTCATATGAGAAAGCCGGCAGCCAATTGGGCTTGCCTCCCTTCTGGCGCTTGGACGGAGGCTGCCCCTCCGGCTGCTGGTCTTCGACTGTCTCCACCTGCCGGCTTGTGGAAGCCGGCTGCATGGCCTTGCGCTTGTTGTCGCTTGGTTGCTGGCGCCGACTGGTGTCGCCAGCCGGGGTTCGAGGAGCTTGAGGGGCTACTTTGCCAGACGCATCAACATGGATTTCTGCCTTCATGGAGGAGTTGGTCGTGGCATATTTATCTGCTATGATCAGCAGCTCGTCGAGGGTCGCCGGCTTGTCGCAGAGGAGTAGGTGCTTGAGGAGGGTGCCCTCTCGGCACCCAGCGGTGAAGTACTCAATAGCCTGCACCTCGTGCACGCCTTCGCAAGAGTTGCGGATCTCGGCCCATCGCGTGAGGTAGTCGCGAGTCGACTCGTTGGGGCCTTGTACGCACAAGGAGAGCTGGCGATGTTTGGGCAGCCGCTTGTACGTGCTGGTGAAGTTGCGGATGAAGGCTTCGGTGAAGTTGACCTAGCTGTTGATGCCGCGGGGCTTCAGACTGTTCAGCCATGTCCGGGCTGTGCCCTGGAGCATGAGCGGAACGTACTTCACAGCAACGCGCTTGTTGCCGTTTGCTATGCTGACGGCTGTGGAGTAGTCGACCAGCCAGTCCTCCGGCTTCACGGAGCCGGTGTATTTGGGCGTGTCTCTTGGGAGCGTGATCCCTTTGGGGAAGGGCTCGTCTTGAATGCGGGGGCCAAAACAGGACAGACTCAACTCATCTTCCTCTTCTAGCGCCAGGGACCGCTGGAGAAGGTCGATCCGGTGGCCGGCATCGTTCTCTCCGACTCCCTCTCAGCGGCCAAGGCGGTCGCCGAGTGTCGGGTGATCAACAGGAGGCGGGGAGACGCGCCTTTCCCTGCGAGGGGGAGGAGGCGAATAGTCATCCTGTCATTCCATTGCTCTCGGGCGGCCGTCTTGGTCGCGCTCGATGGTGATGCGAGTCCGGCTGCGGCTGGCAGCCGGCTCCTTGTCTCTTCTTCCGCGGACGCCACCAGTCGGCGTCTGAGATGTCGCGCCTTGCTCTCGGCTGGGAGGCGGATCGTCATTTTGCCGGTGGGGCGCCTTAGTGTGGCAACCGGCCTCGTGCTGCTCAGCAGCCGCGTCGACGAGCCGCTGGACGTGCTCCGCCATCTGGCGACGTTCTTCGCCCTCGAACTTGTCTAGCTCTTCTGCTGCCGCCTGGGTAGCTCGGATATTTTCCACAGGGGTGGCATAGACGGGGTGATCTTCCCTGAACAGGTTGGCGATGGCCACGCCGCGCTGCTAGACCGTGCCAAGGCGGCTGGGCCTAGCGGGAGCCGGTGTGCCGCCCATATCGCGGTCCATATCACGCCGGTAGGCTTCCGACATGCGTCTCATGCTAGCTAGCTGCTTGGCGCCCTCGACGAGCTGGAGGCGCCGTGCTTCCAGCATCTCGGCTTCGGCAACTTCTGGGATGGGCGCCGTTCGGTCTTGTAGTGCCGCATTGAGCGGATCGTGAGCACCTCTGCCAGAGTGCTCGCTGTGGCCGATGACAAGCACTTCCGTGACGGCGCTTTCGCCGCTCTCCGCGCAAGGAGGCAGCTCGTCGTAGACCACCACGTTGGTGGGGAACGCGTCAAGCGACGCAGTGTCGGAATTGACAAGCATCGGGTTGGTGGAGCCAACGGATTCCAAGTCCACAGCAGGCTCGCTTGTTACGTGGAGCTGATCGAGGAGGCTAACGAGGCGGCTCTCAGGGCCATCATTGCCTGCATCGGACGCCGGCTCGTCGGAGAGGCAAACCTCGCCAACAAGGTCGGCGAGGCAGCTCGCCGCGCAGGCGATCTCCGCGCCACGCAGCACGTCGGCACAGACTCCGTCTGGTGTGCTGGGCTGGCTACGCTCGCCAGGCAGGAAAAGGGTTCCCGTCCAGAACAGGTCTCCGGACGACGGTGCACCTGGCCCCATGGTGGGTGCCAAATGTCGAGGGTTGGGTGCGACATATGCCAATGGATGGCTTATCATGGTGGGAGCGAGTAGAACGTCTCCGGTGCCCGGAAGAGGGATGAGGCGTAGACACGAACGCCGGCATACTTTACCCAGGTTCGGCACTCTCCTAGGAGATAACACCCCTAGTCCTGCTCCGCGGGGTCTCCGCATGATCACTAAGGCGCAAGTGAGTACAATGGTGCTCCTTGAGCTATATGCTAGAGGTAGGAGAAGGCAAGGCTAGCTCTCTCCTTCCTCTATGGGCTGGTCTAGTTCTAACAGGTTGGGCACCCTTTGCATGGGTGCCCTGGGGGGTTTATATAGGCTTACCCCCCAGGGGTACAATGGTAATCCGGCCAGGCATAGGGCCCGGCCGTCAGTCTCTCCGGCCGCCGGCTTCTCCGCCGACTGTTGGGCCCCGCCGCCTGGTGGGCCCCACCGACTGGTTGGGTATGGGGCCGACAGGCCGCCCCACCACTCTCGGGTGTTGTCGGCTGCTGATCGATGTAGCCGTGACTCTAATGACGCAGGCTTGGTCAGGGGATCATGGCTACAGCTCCGCCGCCTGGTGGGCGATTACTGTAGCCACTCCGTGTCTCGGCTGGTTAATGGCGCGTGGGTCCCGAGGAAAGGGCAGGCCAACTGCCGGGGGCCGACCTCCATCGGGTGGTGGGGCTGTTGCCGTCTTCCAGGCTCTCGCTGATTGGTGGGGCCCGTCGTCCTTGGGTCATACCGACAGGCCATCGTGGGAGCAGGGCTCCGCCTGCTTGTGGTGATGTCAGGAGTGGCGTGGCAACAGTGCCGCGTCGGGCGGAGATCTCTGCCAGTACGGTGCACTATGGCCACGCCCGTCCCTGGATCGGGGGGGGGGGTCTATACTGTAGCCACTCCATGTCTTGTCTTTCTTGATGAGGGTGTGGGCTTTGTTGGCGCCATGGGCCGACTGCTAGGGGCCGGCTTCTCTAGAAGCCGCCAACTAGGAGTCGGCTGGTCTTGAAGTCGGTCTCTGGAACTCGGCCATCTACGGGCAACCGGCTATTCTTTTAGCCAGCCACCAAAAGGCGGCACTTCATCTTGGTGCCTTGAGGGGCGCAGCCAGCCCCGATGTCTTGAAAGGTTCTGGGCCTCGGGTTAGCCTACCCGTGGCCCATTACTCTGACATCTAGATATATATAGCTAATTGGATGTGAGTTTTCATGAACTATTATTGTTGACATTACCCTTGAGGTAAAATGTTGGAGGCAAAACTATAAGCCCCTATCTTTCTCTGTGTCCAATTAAAACTTCATACCCATAAATATTGTGTGAGTGTTAGCAATTGTGAAAGACTAAAAGATGGTTGAGTATGTGGACTTGCTGAAAAGCTCTTATATCGACTCTTTCCTATGTTTTGATAAATTGCAATTGCCTCAATGATTGAGATTAGAGTTTGTTGGTTCTCAATAAAGTTTATGATTCATACTTGAAATTGTGATTGAATTGTTACTTTAGCATAAGATATCATATGACAATATATATATATATGTTGTTGTTCTAAGAATGATCATGATGCCCTGATGTCCGTATTTTATTTTATTGACACCTCTATCTCTAAACATGTGGACATATTTTTCGATTTTGGCTTTCGCTTGAGGACAAGCAAGGTCTAAGCTTGGGGGAGTTGATACGTCCATTTTGCATCATGCTTTTATATCGATATTTATTGCATTATGGGCTGTTATTACACATTATGTCACAATACTTATGCCTATTCTCTCTTATTTTACAAGGTTTATTTGAAGAGGGAGAATGCCGGCAGCTGGGATTCTGGGCTAGAAAAGGAGCAAATATTAGAGACCTATTCTACACAGCTCGGAAAGTCCTGAAACTTCACCAAAGTTATTTCCAGAATATATAAAAAATACTGAGCGAAGAAAGTTCTAGAGGGGGGCCACACCCTGGCCACGAGGGTGGGGGCACGCCCTACCCCCCTGGGTGCGCCCCCTGCCTCGTGGGCCCCCTGGTGGCCCTCCGATGCCCTTCTTCTGCTATATGAGGTCTTTCGTCGAGGAAAAAATCATAAGCAAGCTTACGGGACGAAACTCCGCCGCCACGAGGCGGAACCTTGGCAGAACCAATCTAGGGCTCCGGCAGAGCTGTTCTGCCGGGGAAACTTCCCTCCAAGAGGGGGAAATCATCACCATCGTCATCACCAATGATCCTCTCATCGGGAGAGGGTCAATCTCCATCAACATATTCACCAGCACCATCTCATCTCAAACCCTAGTTCATCTATTATATCCAATCTTTGTATCCAAACCTCAGATTGGTACCTATGAGTTGCTAGTAGTGTTGATTACTCCTTGTAGTTGATGCTAGTTGGTTTATTTGGTGGAAGATTATATGTTCAGATCCATTATGCATATTAATACCCCTCTGATTATGAACATGAATATGCTTTGTGAGTAGTTACATTTGTTCCCAAGGACATGGGAGAAGTCTTGCTATTAGTAGTCATGTGAATTTGGTATTCATTTGATATTTTGATGAGATGTATGTTGTCATCCCTCTACTGGTGTCATGTGAACGTCGACTACATGACACTTCACCATTGTTTGGGCCTAGAGGGAGGCATTGGGAAGTAATAAGTAGATAATGGGTTGCTAGAGTGACATAAGCTTAAACCCTAGTTTATGCGTTGCTTCGTAAGGGGCTGATTTGGATCCATATATTTCATGTTATGGTTAGTTTTACCTTAATACTTCTGTTGTAGTTGCGGATGCTTGCAATGGGGGTTAACCATAAGTGGGATGCTTGTCCAAGTAAGGACAACACCCAAGCACCGGTCCACCCACATATCAAATCATCAAAGTACCAAATGCGAATCATATGAGCGTGATGAAAACTAGCTTGACGATAATTCCCATGTGTCCTCGGGAGTGCTTTATTTCATATAAGAGTTTGTCCAGGTTTGTCCTTTTCTATAAAAAGGATTGGGCCATCTTGCTACACCTTACTTACTTTTACTACTTGCTACTCGTTACAAATTACCTTATCACGAAACTATCTATTACCGATAATTTCAGTGCTTGCAGAGAATACCTTACTGAAAACTGCTTATCATTTCCTTCTGCTCCTCATTGGGTTCGAAGCTCTTACTTATCGAAAAGCTATGATAGATCCCCTATACTTGTGGGTCATCAGTCTACAACCGGATACGAATGAACGAATCCCTTCAAAGGGAGGTCGTACTCCTACAGCTGCCTCCGGAGATCCAGAGGCACTGGATATATTGACGAACATGCTGCGACAGGCGTCTGTCTCAGAGGAACATCGTACTTTGATGGGCAAGGTGGTCGAAAAGATCTTGTCCACGAAAAGTGGATTGAATGAGGCCTTCATGGGCCTGCTGAGAGGCTTCGAGGTTTGTCATGTAATGTTTTCCACTATATTTTATTTGCAAAGATGCACCTGTGTATAGGTAGTAGCCCCTGAGACTCGGGTTGGCTTCCCATGGGAGGCGAACGGAGGAGCAAGAAGAAATATTCAAGGACTAATCTGATTAACTTGAACACAGGCTGCCTCCCCCCTGGCTACTTCCCATACTATGGATATTATCGAGCTGCAGCGGAATCTTGACGTGGCCAGGGATGACATTGCGTTAATCAATTTGCGTCTTGACGAGGCGCAAGGTATGTATTCGGGGCAGTCCCTTTACGTACATTTTTGTGATATAAGCATGACGCTGAAAGTTATATACTAGAATATGCATGACTGCAGATGGTACTGCCGCCGTTGAAATTCTTCGGGCGGAGCTAGCCCGGGCCAAGGAGCGGGCCTGATTTAGTGATGCAGCTGCCGAAAAGGTATCGGCTGAGTTAAAAGCCGAACAAGCTGCTCGGCGCCAAGACGAAGCTGCTGTGAACTTCTTGAGAAGGAGAATGAAGCCAAAATGGCTGAACTTGACAAGGCCTTACGAGAGGCAAGAGAAGCGCGGTCTGAATCCGGAGCAGCCCGTGAGGAGATCCGACAAGCTGGGGAGATTGCTGCTGGTAAGCCCTTTTTATTACAGACTATGTTCGGCGATCCGAATTATGCCCAGCTTAACCAAGTGTGGAGTTCTCCAGACGTGTTTTTGGACCTGCCGAAGAGTTCATCCGATGCGACGCAGTTTTACCAAGCACAAGGGGGGTATGCAACGGAGAAGCTTTTCTGGTCACAGTTCGGCGTATCAAAACGCCCTATGCTGCTGAACGAACAGATGTCCCAATGGGCCGAGCTTCACAGGATGTCCAGTGCTGCCATGAAGAACGTCATACTTCAGCTGTGGCCGATTGAGCCGATTCCAAATAGCTATTTTGGCTTGGTGCGGCGGCTTGCTGATGCGGTGCCACGTATCGATGCCGTGAAGCGGTCGGCGTGCATTGAAGGTGCACGGATGGCCTTTGCCCGAGTCAAGACATACTTGGGGAAGATGAAGGTCGTCGGTGTTGCAGCGCAGGGTCCACCCAAGGGCAAGGACCATCACGCACCGGAGCATTACTTTGAGGACGTCTTAGAGGCTGCCCGCTTGATAGAGGGTCAATGTTCGAAAGACATAATATTCGAGTGAATTCTTTATGAATTGCAAAAGACAATTTTTATAATCAGTCTATATTTTTTATTCTGCCTAAAGGCCTTTATTCCTCCCGTGCAGCCGTTTGTATATGATCTATAAGTTTTCCAATCGCCGGCTTCATCCCCCTCGTAGGAAGTACGGGGGTGTTCGAAAAAGCATCTGATCACTCTTGACCCAACTTCTTGGTCCGTGAAGGAGGTGTCAATGCGGCGAACCAGGAAACCAGACTATAGGGTGTTAACACTTTCACTTAGCCATAGAAGTTTTATGGTGGGTCTACGACATAGCCCCTGGTATGTATGCGGCTTATTCATACGATGCGTTTACATATTTGACCAGAAAGAGGTCCTTCGTGTGACACGGAGGAATCGCTAAAGATTCCGATAAGTCATCGAGTGGTTGACCAGCTCTCGCCGCATCATGACAGTCGGTTTTCGGCTTTCTCTACTGAGGTGCTTAACCAGGTGAACCGGAAGCACAACCGAAGTAGTTCTCCCTTTACTACCCTAGTCGATAGAGCGGAACATAGGATAATGTCACAACCCTAGATTCATGACTGTAAATAGTTGCATCAGTAAGCATGCATCATGTTAAATTCGAAGAAATTTGAATTGAGGAAGATTCTCAAAGCCTCAGAAACCTTTTAAAAATGAGCAAGTTAAAAATTTCTTCAAATGAGCCCAAGGAAATGTTCATATTAATCCCTCAAAATATTGGCAAGAGGTAAAAATCCAAACCAATATTTTTAGAGCATTAAGAGTAATTAATTTGGGCATTTGAATTAAATCATAATGTATTTGAATTGGCTTTATTTCTGTTATAAAAGCAATACATGTCCAATAATTTTGGAAATTATTGTGGGGCTCTAGAGTAATATCTCTAGTCCATACAATAATTTACAGAAAGTTTTAAAATGGTTTAGTTTCCAAACTAAATCAAAACAAAATGACAGAAATAGAAAAGAAAAAATAAAAGAGAGAGAGAAGGACTAACCTGGCGCCCACCAACCGGCCCAGCTCCTGTGCTGGTCCAGCACTGTGCGGCCCAGCCCACTGGCCGCCCCTGCTGTCGTCGTCCTCGCGACAGAAGGACGCTGGGCGTCTGCCCCGTGCGCGCGGCCACGCGCCCCGGCCACCTCCTGCTTGCCGCTCCCCCTCGACTGCCTGGGCGTCCCTGGATACGCCACGCACCCCCTGGACCTCTCTCACCCTCTCTCGTGCTTCTCCCCTCCTCTGCTCTCTCTCCCTCTCTGCCCGAGTGGAGCTCGTCGCCGTTGCTCGCCATAGACACAGCCACCGCGTCCCCCTCGCCTCTCCGACATGCCCACGAGCTTCGCCTCGACGCCCTCACCCTCTCCACCAAGTCATGCGCCTACGGAACGCCTGAAGCGACGCCACTGTCTTCGTTTTCATCGCCGTCCGCCAGAGATCCCCCTCGCTGCTCTGCTCGCTCCAGTGCCTCCCCGAGCTCGCGAACGGCGCCGTTCGACGCGTTGTGAGCTCCTTTGCCGATCCCCCTCTCCCCTGGCTCGTTTTCTTCCTCTAACACCGATGTCGTCGGAGCCGAGAGCTCTTCGCCGCCGGCCATGTCGCCGTCATGGCCACCGTTGCCTAGAGCTGCAACCGAGCACACAGCCGTGCTTAGTGAACCCCCAGGAGGATGTAGCGCTCCTCCTTGCGACCTACCGAGCTCCCTAACACCGAACCCGAGCTCACCTAAACTCCGGGCGCTGCCACAAGCTTGCTTCCGACGAGCTCAGTCCACCCCAACTGCTCCGGCTTGCCCCGTTAGATGCGCGCGAACGCCAGCTCCCCGTAGAGCCTCTTCGCCGCCCATTTGGACGCCCGTGGGCGATTTTCGAGCCGCGCCGCCGTCTCGGGCCTCGTCAGCGTCGAGTCACCGGTGGGTTTGACCCCGCTGACCGGGGTTTGACCCCAGTTTGACCGCCATGGTTGACTAACGTATGGGCCATGCCCCTGTTTAGTTTACGTGTTTGATAAGTTAGCGCTAATTAACCTAGTTAGTTGGTTGACTCACCGACAAGTGGGCCCAGGCCCTAATTTACCTAGGTTAGTGCTAACCTAACACTAACTAACTCTGTTAGTTGGCTGTTACACCAACATGTGGGTCCCAGCCGTCAGGTTTGACCTGGGCTGGCGCCTTTGACCTGCTGACGTCACCCCGACGTCATGCTAACACAGTTAACCTTTTTCTGGATTTATTCTTATTCAGGAAATTCCAGAAAAAGAACTAAAACTTCTAAAATTCACAGAAATTAATCTGTAACTCCAAATGAGATAATTTATATATGAAATTTGATCACAAAAATCCAATCTATCAATCTGTACTTGTTTCATGCATGTTAGAGCAACCTAACCTTGTTGTTTAGATGAAACAAGATAATGCATTTATATGAGTTCATATTTTGGGTTTGCATTTGAATCTTTGATTCAAATGAACTCAAACCACCTTGTTAAAAGCTGCATTAGCCAGAACACACTCATTTTGCCATGTCATTGCATGCATCATATTGTTGCATATTGCCATGTAATGATTGTGTTACCGTTTGATCTTCGTGGTAGGTTCTGCCTCCAAGGATATTCACGAGTATCCATCTAAAGGGAAGCACCCCTCTACCACTCTGTCAGGCAAGCAAAACCCCTTTGTTCATTCCGATACAATCACTCTCTCGCTCCTGGTCTCTTTTACTGCATTAGGACAACATCAATTCAACTGTTACGTGCTGCGGTAGCTGATCCCCTTTTCCTCTACATGACCTATCATTGCCACAGTAAATAGATGAAACCCACTAGCATGAGTAGGAGTTGTTTGAGCCCTGATGTGCCTACTCATCCATGCTTGTTTGTCATGCCTGCTACTGCTTAGAGTTGAGTCAGGGCTGATCATCGGGAATGAATTGGAATGGTCATGAACATGTCCTACTGTGTGTGAGCTAAGTGTGTGAACACGATTTGGTAAAGGTAGCAGTGAGAGGACATGTAGGAGTACATGGTGGGTTGTCTCATTGAAACCGTCCTTAGGACCTGAGTTCTGTGTTTGTGATCCATGAACAGCTACTACCACATGTTAGGCCCGAAACCAATGGACCCTCTTGACTTATTGATCGCCTTGATCTCTATCCAGGAGTTGCAACTAGTTTCTGGTGTTTCTAGGATATGTGTTGGAGGCCGTGCGTAGCGCTGACCCTAGGGGTGGGCTATGATGCGGTAGATACACCGTGGCCTGGTGTACCGGGCACCCGTTTGGTGTCTCAGGAACCCTGCACACATCATTTGGGGCCGTGAGCGACACCCCGGCCGGATCTCCTCGTGGATGGAACCCGAATAGGCGATAAACCTAGACTAGAGACTTGTGTGGTTAGTCAGGTCATGGCCGACTCCCTCGCCTGGCTTCCACTTGAAGGTTGCCGAGATACACGACGTGTACATGGTGGTAAGTGGTGAGAGCGTGTGTGAAGAAGTACACCCCTGCAGGGTTATAAATGATCTATTCGAATAGCCGTGTCCGCGGTAAAGGACTTCTGGGTTGCCTGTACAGTTCATAGACAAGTGAAAGTGGATGCTCTAAAATGCGCAAGATAAGCGTGAGTGCTATGGATGGCATTCTCGTAGGGAGACGGGAGCGGATCCATAGTGCTGTATTGATGGTGAATATGTGGACTCGTGTGCGCCACCTCAAAATAGTTGCTTGCAGTCGTAGTTCAGGATAGCCACCGAGTCAAAGCTGGCTTGCTGCAGTTAAACCCCACCATCCCGTTGTTGATAATGATGCATATGTAGTTAGTTCTGATGTAAGTCTTGCTGGGTACATTGTACGCATGTTTGCTTAATTTATGTTTTTGCAGAGAGACTTTAGTTTCGCTAGTAGTTCCGTGTGGACTTCGATGCTTAGCTTGATACCTCAGCTATGATCTTGTGCCCTCGGCAGGATCTGGTAGATAGTCAGGCTTATCAGCCTTTTTCATTTGTAGATGTCTGTACTCAGACAAGTTAAGCTTCCGCTTGTGCTTGTTCCTTGTATGCTCTGTATGTTGGGTCATCAGACCCAGTTTGTAATATCTGGCTCTTCGGAGCCTAATGAATAAATACTTTGAGTTGTAGAGTCATGTTGTGATGCCATGTTGTATTTGCACATATCGAACATATTGTGTGTATGTTGTTGAAATGCTTGGCATGTATGGGATTCGACAACCTAGTTGTCTATCCTTGGTAGCCTCTCTTATGGGGAAATGTAGTCTAGTGCTTCCGCTGAGCCATGGTAGTCTGCTACAGCCCGGTTTACCGGAGTCCTATTAGCCCAGTTGCTACTGCTCCGGAACACTTAGACTGGCCGGCATGTGTCCTTCTTCGATCATGTGTCTGTTCCTTCGGGGAAATGTCACGCGGTGTCTTTCGGAGTCCTGCTAGCCTGCTACAGCCCGGATTCCCGGAGTCCTGCTAACCTAGTTGCTACAGCCCGAATTCACTCGCTGATGACCGACACGTTCGTTGCTGGGTCATGTATGCCTGTCCCTGTAAGTTAGTGCCACTTTGGGTTCACGACTATTCATGTTGGCCCGGGTTCTCTGTCATATGGATACTAGCGACACTATCATATACGTGAGCCAAAAGGCGCAAACGGTCCTGGGCCAGGTAAGGGGGCACCCGTGGGAATACCGTGTGTGAGGCCGTAAAGTGATATGATGTGTTACATGCTAGATCGGTGTGACTTAGAATCGGGGTCCTGACAGCTTTGGTATTAGAGCCTGACTGCCTGTAGGATTACCAAGCCAAACTGGTCGAAGTTGTGTCTAGAAATGCTTTAGTTATGTAAGGGAATTGATTGGGGAAGGGAACGTAAGGCTCTTTTTACTCCTTATACCTTATGCCCTTCTGGTCTGAGTCAGCCTCTGCTCTTCTACGGGGATTAAGAACTAGGCTTCTCGTCTTTCTATCAGGATCACGTGTTACTAATCTATAGACTCTTAGGGTTGCTGGTTTCAAGCCCCAGTTCAGTTCCTACTACTTCCGTGTGTTGACAATTGATCTCAAAACTTTGATATTGTGATGTTGAGTGGTTATGCCACCATTTTGCAGGATGTCTCAAATTATTTTGAGCATTTACAGTCGTTATGCTGTCCGAGTCATCCCAGGTTTCTAAATAGTCTAATGCATTTGCAAATCCCTTCTTTCCGTTCCCGATGTCCCTTTGGGCCAGGTTAATCACACTAATTGCTGAGTTGAGGTATTATATTGTCTCGACATATATGTTGGAGTTATTATTATGACCCTAGGTGTCTTAGAAGATCACCTAGTAATCTAGCCATGTTTTGTGTCCCAGTGTGATGATTCTGGCCATCATTCTCAAAAGCATCCCGTGATGCCATTTAGTTAGTAGGCATTCTATTTCTGGGTTTTTGAACCCAAGATTCACTCTACTTAATTCGTGTAGATAGTGTTGCTCGTTCCTTTAGGATATTAGTGACCTTGTGATAGTCTTCAAGGTCCGTGGTATATCATTCTTCCAAATACCATGAACCATCCTTGGCAGAAGTTCCTCGTTGAACCAAAAGATCACAACAAGAGTGCTCTCGATGAGTTCTCCATTCTATATTGTGGATCTGCCAGTTCTACCCTTTCCGCATGGGTTATCCGGAAGAAATGTTGAGCTTTGCTCGGCATACTAATCTATGCATCCACAACTCAGAAAAACATATGTTCCTTTGAGTTGACCCTCTTTAGTTGTATCCTGACCTCCGTCTATCAAGTGATAGTAGGGAATAGTTGTGCCATCGTGTTCGTCAGTGTCTATTATCCTTGTGGTCTATCGAGCCGTTCTATTTCAGAATGGCTAGGAGAAACAAACTCCAGTACCTCATCCATATCTAGAATTGGGTCAAAGCAGTTGTATTCCGCAAATCAAATGCCAATCCAGCTTTTGATTCTATTCTACCCTGAAGTATTGCCCTCTTGATGTTAGGAATGTCATGATAATTGCACCAACTCTTATGAATTCCTGATGCAGTGATACTTCTCGCCATTATCATTCGCTCCTCGGTTCCGTGTTGTTGCAACCGGAATATCGACAAGTGAACCGTAATGTGTGAAATTAATACTTCTAGCAACTAGTTGCTTGGTAGTAAATGGACAATATTCTCATTCTTAGCGTGTTGGTTATTGAATCATCATTCTAAGATAGATTGTGCTACCTAGTCCTTATTTCTGGTGCACTCTTCAATCAATGAGTTAGGAATTTTCAATCCATTGCTTATTTGATCATATCGTCTTGCTCTGAAAAGCAAGATTGTTCTCGAGCTTAGTAACATATCGGTGGTTCATGATGTTTCGAATATCTTCTCGGAAGTATTACCAGGTTGTCACCTAACCGCTATATTGAGTTCGTGATCATGTTGGTTTTCCTCCAAACCACCCATTCTCCAAGAATCTGTGTGGGATACCCCTGAGCTAGTTAGTTAAGCCAAACAACAACTTGCCCCAGGTGCAACTTTCCCAATTTGTACTCCAACTCTTGCCGTTTCCGGCGTTAAGTTATATTTATTTCCTCGGGTTCGGGTTTTGTCTCCGTGTGTTGTTTTCGTTTCCTGCATCTCATATCATGTCATCATGTGCATTGCATTTGCATACGTGTTCATCTCATGCATTCGAGCATTTTCCCCGTTGTCCGTTTTGCATTCCGGCGCTTCGTTCTCCTCCGGTGGTCATTTCTAGCTTTCTTTCGTGTGTGGGGATTAAACATTTCCGGGATTGGACCGAGACTTGTCATGCGGCCTTGGGTTACTACCGGTAGACCGCCCTGTCAAGTTCGTATCATTTGACTTCGTTTGATACTCCAACGGTTAACGAGGGACCGAAAAGGCCTCGTGTGTGTTGCAGCCCAACACCCCTCAAATTTGACCCAAAACCCACCAAACTCTGCTCCATGTCCTAGAGCGTTCGATCACGATCGCGTGGCCGAAAACCGCACCTTCATTTGGAGTTCTCCTAGCTCCCTCTATGCCTATATATACCCCCCCCTCCATTTTTCGGATCTCGTCTTCCCCCTCTCGGAACCCTAAAAAATCAGATCTGCCGCGCAACGGACGTGTCCGGCCGCGCCGGACATTGTCCGCCGCCGCCCGCGTCCTCTCCCGCGCTGCCAAGTGGCAACCGCCGCCCCGCCGCCTCGGAGGCCCGCCGGCCCGTTCCCGGCCCCCGCGGCCCAACTCCTCCCCGCCGCTCGCGCCACTCGACCGCCGCCCGCGCCCGCCGTCCGCCACCGCCCGGCCCGCTCCGGCCAGCCGCTCCGCCCGCGTCCGTCGCCTCGCCCGCGCTCCCCGCCGCCGCCCCGCGGCCAGCCGCCGCCGCCGTCGCCCCGGGCCGCCGCAAGCCCCCGCCGGCGACCGGCCTCGCCTCGTCCCCACCGGCCCCGGCCTCTCCCCTCCATCTCCGGCCACCACGCCCTCGCGGAGTCTCGAAGTCCGCGCCGGTGAACAGTGTCGTGAACAGTGCACGTCGCCAGATCCAGATCCAAAAACCCTAGGGGTTTGACTTTTTCCCTCTCCCCCTTAATTTTTTATGCCTACTTTGACCGCCCGTAACTTTGCATCCGTAGCTCCGATTTGGGCATATTATATATCAAAATGTTCGTCTCGAAGTACATCATTTCATTCCATTGCATCATTTTCATTTGAGTTCATCTTGATGCCCAAAATGCTGTTAGAAGGAGGCTTCGTGAGTTAATTGTCAGATCTGCTAGTTCATCTTAGACTTTTGTCATTTTTGCCATGATTATTGTGTGCATGCTATGCCTGTGAGTCCTTCATATGTTTTGTTAAGCATTTTGTCTTCTTTCCAGAGGTGCAACCCATGCATTTTTAGGATGTGTGTGGTGACTTGTGCAAGCTTGCAAGTGAGGCACCCGGTAAATCTGTTTTCCAGGGACTTAGTTGTTTTCACCAAGTCTGGATATTTTAGTTCATGATGCCATATGTTCAGCTTGTTTCCTAGTGATCCGTGCCTCTTTTGAGGATGATCAGTAAAAGGAGTTTTGTTAATCATGTTATGCTCTATCCATCCATGTCTTTGTTTGCAATTATGGAGCACCATAGCTTGAGTCAATCGAGCTCTACTTTTGCTTCGTGGTGAATCTGGGCAGATCGTCAACTCGTTTGCGATTTTGCCGGCGTTGTTGTAGTTGATCCGTGCATGCTATGCCATTGTTCTTGCCATGTCTAGCTTGTATTTTGTGCCTTCTTAATGGATGTATGCTTTCCTTGCTGTGACTTGCACCATGGTGAGTGCATCGAGCTCGTTTACATGCCTTCGTGAGTTATATTTCAGCATGTCTCAGTTTTCACTAAGTCTGAAAACTGATTGTGTTTTAGCTATGTTCGTGTGCCCGTTAATATATTTTGTGAACCCTTTTGGCCCCAGGTCACTTTGGGTCTTTTGTTAAGCTTGTTGAGTAGCTCCATGCCATGTTCTTACTTGTCATGTTCAGGTCATTTATCATGTTGTTTTGCTGCTCCGAAGAGGGCTTCGTGATCTGAAATTTCAGACTAGTGTAATTTCACTAAGTCTGGAATCTGTTTTGCATTTGCGTTTTTGCCATGCTTGTTTGAACCTTTCAATGTAGGAATTGGCCGTGGCTCAGTGCTAGTCTTTTGTTAAGAATCTTGTGGGCATCCCTGCCATGTATTTTTGTTGTCATGTTTGGTGGCTGTAGCATGTTCATTTCGTTGCATTTAGATGCCTACTTGCTGTAAATCGCAGACCGGTGTCATATCTTAAAACTTGCCATTTCCAAACCGTAACTCCGATTCCAATGATCTTTATATGTTTTCAAGCGATTTCATCCCCTCTATCCAGTGGCACCCTTGGAATTCCAAGTTGAGGCCAGGTTCATGCATTTCCTGTCATATCTTGCATTTTGCATCCCGCATCGCATCCCGCATAGCATATCATCATTTCATCATATTGCTTGGTCTTGCACGTGGTTGATTGTATCCTTGTTGCTTGTTTGTCTTGTTGGGTAGAGCCGGGAGACGAGTTCGCTACCGAGGAGCCCGTTGAGTTTGCTTGTGAGGATCCAGTCAACTCTGACAACTGTGCAGGCAAGATGATCATACCCTCGAAATCACTACTATCTTTGCTATGCTAGTTTGCTCGCTCTTGCTATGCCAATGCTACGATGCCTACCTTTTGCTTGTCAGCCTCCTAATTGCCATGTCAACCTCTAACCCACCTTGTCCTAGCAAACCGTTGATTGGCTATGTTACCGCTTTGCTCAGCCCCTCTTCCTCTTATAGCGTTGCTAGTTGCAGGGTTTTGCAACCCGACGTCTTGCTCATCTAGTGTGCCCTGAGAAAACGAGATATGTGCAGCTCCTATCGGGATTTGTCGGCACATTCGGGTGGTTGCTGGTCTTGTTTTAACCTTGTCGAAGTGTCTTGAAAGGGATACCGAGTCTGATCGGAATGTCTGGGAGGAGGTCTATTCCTTCGTTGACCGTGAGAGCTTGTCATGGGCTAAGTTGGGACTCCCCTGCAGGGATTGAACTTTCGAAAGCCGTGCCCGCGGTTATGGGCAGATGGGAATTTGTTAATGTCCGGTTGTAGATAACTTGAACCTTAATTAAATAAAATGAATCAACTGAGTGTGTGCCGTGATGGCCTCTTCTCGGCGGAGTCCGGGAAGTGGACACGGTGTTGGAGTAATGCTTGCGCAGGTTCGTCTCTAGATTCTCGCTCGCGCTTTGCCTCCTCTTCTCGCTCTCTTTTGCGTATAAAGTTAGCCACCATATATGCTAGTCGCTTGCTGCAGCTCCACATATATTTGTCTTCCTTCCTATAAGCTTAAATAGTTCTTGATCACGAGGGTGCGAGATTGCTGAGTCCCTGTGGCTCACAATACTATAATTCCAGATGCAGGTCCAGGTGATTCCGCTCCAGGTGACGAGTACGAGCTCAAGTGGGAGTTCGACGAGGACTCTCAGCGTTATTATGTTTCCTTTCCCGATGATCAGTAGTGGTGCCTAGTTGGGGTTTGATTCAGGGCCTTGTCGCATGTTGGGTTCTTTTCTATTTTGGCGCCGTAGTCGGGCCATGAGTGATTGTTTGATGGATGTTATTATGTACTCTGATGTGACGTGGCGAGTGTAAGCCAACTATGTATCTTCCCCTTTTATTACTATATTACATGGGATGTTGTAATGATTGCCTGACTTGCGACATTGCTTTCAATGCGGTTATCTAACCCCCCCCCCCCCCCCCCTTCCCCCCCCCCCCCCTTCCCCCCCCCCCCCCCCCCCCCCTTCCTAAGTCGTGCTCGACACGTGGGAGCTATAGCCGCATCGAGGGCGTTACAAGTTGGTATCAGAGCCTTCCCCGACCTTAGGAGCCCCATTGCTTGATCGTTTTAGCAGCCGAGTTGTGTCTAGAAAAAATGTTTTGAGTCTTTAGGAATTATATATCGGAGAGCTTAGGAATTCTTTTTACTTCCCAGTCTCCTCATCGCTCTGGTAAGGCATCCTGACGTAGAGTTTTGACTCTTCTCTTCTCAAATTTCACTAAAAATTTTAGGATCACGCGAGTATCTTGGATTTGTTCCGATGGCTTATGATGAGAATACTGTCTTGGTGCCTCCTGTCAGGGGTTTAGTGGAAGTGTCCCGGGGAGTTGAGCTCTGAGGTGTTGTCATCATAATTTTATCGTTGCAATTCTGGAATACTTGAGATATGTTCGCCGACATCGAAAATCTCTTTTATGCAGTTCGTTGGTGAGATAACCTCGACGCCACCCAGTACTGGGGCGGGAGTTCGGGAGTATCGCCATAACTTGTATAACGGATGCTTTTCGAAGGTTGAGGTAGATGGTTTCCGAAGTTTTCTTGGTTATGTGTTGAAGGATGGATACAGCTGGATGTAGGATTTGCTAGTTTGGGTGAGATATTATGCTTCCCCTGTATCCCCAACACCTGATTGCATAACCGGAAAGGTTCGGGAGTTTCATAGGTGGGAATTCTAGTAGCTCTAGTTCTTCTTCCACGGATATTGGTTTGAGATTGGGATTTCTTACCGATTATTCGTTCTTGATCCGTACCTTGTTGATTTATTTCTCTACCTTAATTCTACGTGGCTTCTCAATTTATGGATATGTGACCATTTCAAGAGGAATGCATTCGTTCATTTTGTTCGGATGTGAAGACTATATGTTGCAATTTTCATTCCGTTGGATTCAGCTTCAATATTCTGTCTATGTGCTAATGGTGGTCAACCTCTTCAGGATGGCTCCCCGCTAAGAGCACCAGTCAGAACCAGAATCAAGATCCGCCACCACCTCCACCTCCTCCGGAGGCATGGCAAGCTGTGATGGCCGCAACCAATGCAAACACACAGCTGATCATGCAAATTCTCCAAGAGCGCAATCAAGGCAGTCAAGGGAATCAAGGCAGCAATCAGAGTCACTTTGCTACACTCAACCAGTTCCTTGCTAACGGGCCAAAGACTTTCAGCAATTGTGTTGAGGCAACCGATGCTGACGATTGGCTTGTGGATCTGTGTAAGCATTTCGAGTGCAGTAACGTCAGGCCTGAGGACTTTGTGAAGTTCGCTTCCTTCCAACTCAAAGATCAAGCTGCAGAATGGTTCCAGCAGTACAAGGATTCCAGAGGTGGACGTGTTATCACTTGGGATGATTTCCGTCGAGATTTCCGAGCTCATCACATTCCGCAGAGCGTGGTTGAAAGCAAGCGTGAGGAATTCCGCAATCTGAAGCAAGGTTCTTTGTCTGTCTATGACTACAACAATTGTTCCAGAAGCTTGCCCGCTTTGCCAAGCAGGACGTGCCTGATGAGAAGAGCATGATATATCAGTTCAGGGGTGGTCTCAGAGAAGATATTCAGCTCGCTCTTGTTCTCTTTGAGCCCTTGAGATACGATGAGTTCTACAACATGGCACTGAAGCAAGAGGCTGCTCAGTTGAGGTGTGATGCTTCCAGGAAGCGAGTCAGAGATGTTACTCCTTCTTCCTCTACTCAAGTGGCCAAGCAGCAGAAGTTTTGGCTTCCTCCTCCTCCGTTCCGTCAGCCGTATCAGCAGAAGAGCAAAGGTGGCAGTGGTTCTTCCCACCCACCCAACCCAGGCTTTCAGAACAAAGGCTTCGTCTCAAGCTCCAAGATCGAGTGCTCCGTATCACCGTCCGCTTTCAGAGGTCACGTGCAACAAGTGCCAACAGAAGGGTCCACTATGCCAACAAGTGTTTCAACCAGAGGCGTCTCCCTCTGCTCATCTGAGATGTGCACCTGAGAAAGAGATATGTGCGGCTCCTATCGGGATTTGTCGGCACATTCGGGCGGTGTTGCTGGTCTTGTTTTAACCTGTCGAATTGTCTTGTTGTACCGAGGTACCGAGTCTGATCGGAACGTCTTGGGAGGTCTATTCCTTCGTTGACCGTGAGAGCTTGTCATGGGCTAAGTTGGGACTCCCTCAGGGATTGAACTTTCGAAAGCCGTGCCCGCGGTTATGGGCAGATGGGAATTTGTTAATGTCCGGTTGTAGATAACTTGAACCTTAACTTAATTAAAATGAATCAACTGTGTGTTACCGTGATGGTCCCTTCTCGGCGGAGTCCGGGAAGTGAACACGGTGTTGGAGTAATGCTTGCGCAAGTTGCTCTTTTCTAGTTTACTCGCTCGCGCTTTGCCTCCTCTTCTCGCTCTCTTTTGCGATAAGTTAGCCACCATATATGCTAGTCGCTTGCTGCAGCTCCACTATATTTTACCTTGCCTTCCTATAAGCTTAAATAGTCTTGATCGCGAGGGTGCGAGATTGCTGAGTCCCTGTGGCTCACAGATACTATAATTACCAGATGCAGGTCCAGGTGATTCCGCTCCAGGTGACGAGTACGAGCTCAAGTGGGAGTTCGACGAGGACTCTCAGTGTTATTATGTTTCCTTTCCCGATGATCAGTAGTGGTGCCTAGTTGGGGTTTGATTCAGGGCCTTGTCGCATGTTGGGTTCTTTTCTATTTTGGCGCCGTAGTCGGGCCATGAGTGTTGTTTGATGGATGTTATTTATGTACTCTGATGTGACGTGGCGAGTGTAAGCCAACTATGTTCTCCCCCTTTTATTATATATTACATGGGTTGTTGTAATGATTGCCTGACTTGCGACATTGCTTTCAATGCGGTTATGTCTCTAAGTCGTGCCTCGACACGTGGGAGCTATAGCCGCATCGAGGGCGTTACAATAAAAGCTTGTCTAACTTAGTTCATGTTAAGGGATATCTTTTTGTGTTTGTGTGTGTGTTGAAGAAAGATGATATCTTCACCAATTGGTCCTCGTGATCAGTTGTTGGATCTATTGCCTTGTCAAAACTTTGACTTGAGTATGGGCCATCGTCAAGTCAAATCAGAACTAACGATGTTCGTAATGTTGTCTTACTCGTGGTTGATCCCTCGAGCATACACCATTACATCTTTTGGTCTGACCAATGCTATCACCGTGTTCACATGATGGTGGAAGTCCAGTGATATGGAAATTCCGATGAGTTGCTATTGAGCCCATCAAGCAACATTTTGTCTCCCCCATGATTCATGTTGAACATCAACCTAGTGTTGAAAACTTTGTAAGCAATGCCTTCGTGTTTCATTCATGAAGCTTAGGCTTGGATGGAAGAAGTGACTTCCTCGAATTCATGTGCATTTGGTCCAAGCTGCCGCCGTGAGTTCGAGAAAGATTGTTTTTGTTTCCTTTGGAATCATCCCAAGTCAGTTATGCAGTGCCGAAGGTATTCTATGTTTGGTAGATTAATTACCTCCACTCCATATGTATTCCCTAGCACACCAAGCCACTGATTGAATTTGCTCAAGGAGAAGAAGTTCCTTCTTAAGAATCGTGACTTATGCTAGGGCTTCATTATCCTCGATGATGGTTCCCAACCTGAACTCGGTAGTGTTATATCATGAGACTACTACATGGTCATACTTGTCTGGGACATCGTGTTCACATGGGTGTAGCAGAACCAGCTCATGTTTTGGAGCTTGCTATCGTAGTTCATCTCCCAAGAATCTCGCAACGTTATCTCGTCGATTTGTGTTGCAACTCTTCTTTTCAGACATGTTGAGTCTGAAGTATCCTATTACTAACCAGATCTGAATCCCAGGCAGATATGATGGTTGGGACGTCCCCAAGAATTATAATATTGGTCTTTTGAACCGTTAAGTGGATGTCATGGACAACACACTTATTCGGGAGATCTCTTATTGTAGTATCTTGAGTTAGCAATTTGGCCATTCTTCCATGAGGAGTTGGTATGACTTTGTTCATAAGTTGTTCCCTATGGGCTCCTTGAGCTCCCGAAGTCAGGCCTTTATTTGATGTTCTAGATACCGAATGGTATTAGTTAAGCTAGGGCATCAAGGAGAACATTAGAAGTGGAGTGCTAAATGTCTCTCGGTCGATCATCCAGATTTCGTTCCCTTGGCCTCGCTAAGGTGAAATCTGAGAAAGTGTTGTCTTCCCTTGCATTTGCATTGTCCATCACTATTTGTCAAGGTAGTAAGATGTGTTGCCAGGATCCTCAGAACAAATGTTGGTAAGACCTTGATGAGTACGGAAATGCTAAAGATCTTAAGAGCACACTCAGTCACTAGGTTATATCCTCAGTATCAATTGGGATGTGCCTCCCGTTTGCTGAGTTGTTCTATAACCGTAGAGTCCTTTCCAAACTGAGTATGCCATTCTTTCCAATTCCTTCAAACGACCATTTGCGAATTGCCTTAGGCTGGTATAGAGAGTTTCAATGATCTTTGTATCAAAAGTAATTCTTTTTGCCACTTAAGGGAATAACTCTATGAGTCACCTTTCCTAAGGTGCCCTATTACGGAATCATGGCAATCAATCTCCTCGCTACTTTGAAACCATGCACCATCCTATTCTAGCGTGGAATTGTTGTCTACCAAATTGAACTTTCGTCATCTGTTTCTTCCATCCCCCCCAATGTGTGTTTTGTGTCTCAGCTCAAGATATGATTCTACATCTCATTCCGTGAGTTGATCATGATTTGCTTGATCTTCGTGAAGATCGAATCCAGTAGAGCTTCCCTCTCTTTCCCTTGTCGTGTTGGGTGAAGATCTCGAATGAAAGATGTCAAGATCAATTTGAAGCAATGAATCAACATCTTTGAGAAGGGAAAATGGATCATGAAGATTGTGATAGTTTTGTGACCCCCTTTCCTTTTACCTCATGTCTTGAATCTCGGGACGAGATTCTTGTTTAGTGGGGGTCAGTTGTCACAGCCCTAGATTCATGACTGTAAATAGTTGCATCAGTAAGCATGCATCATGTTAAATTCGAAGAAATTTGAATTGAGGAAGATTCTCAAAGCCTCAGAAACCTTTTAAAAATGAGCAAGTTAAAAATTTCTTCAAATGAGCCCAAGGAAATTTTCATATTAATCCCTAAAAATATTGGCAAGAGGTAAAAATCCAAACCAATATTTTTAGAGCATTAAGAGTAATTAATTTGGGCATTTGAATTAAATCATAATGTATTTGAATTGGCTTTATTTCTGTTATAAAGAAATACATGTCCAATAATTTTGGAAATTATTGTGGGGCTCTAGAGTAATATCTCTAGTCCATACAATAATTTACAGAAAGTTTTAAAATGGTTTAGTTTCCAAACTAAATCAAAACAAAATAACAGAAATAGAAAAGAAAAATAAAAGAGAGAGAGAGAAGGACTAACCTGGCGCCCACCAACCGGCCCAGCTCCTGTGCTGGTCCAGCACTATGCAGCCCAGCCCACTGGCCGCCCCCTTGTCATCTTCCTCGCGACAGAAGGATGCCGGGCGTGTGCCCCGTGCGCGCGGCCACGCGCCCCGGCCACCTCCTACTTGCCGCTCCCCCTCGACTGCTTGGGCGTCCCTGGAGATGCCACGCACCCCCTGGACCTCTCTCACTCTCTCCCGTGCTTCTTCCCTCCTCTGCTCTCTCTCCCTCTCTGCCCAAGCGGAGCTCGTCGCCGCCGCTCGCCATAGACACAGCCACCGCCTCCCCCTCGCCTCTCCGACGTGCCCACGAGCTTCGCCTCGACGCCCTCGCTCTCTCCACCAAGTCACGCGCCCGTGGAATGCCTGAAGTGACGCCACCGTCTTCGTTTTCATCGCCGGCCGCTGGAGATCCCCCTTGTTGCTCCGCTCGCTCCAGTGCCTCCCCGAGCTCGCGAACGGCTCCGTTTGACGCGCTGTGAGGCCATTTTCCGATCCCCCTCTCCCATGGCTTGTTTTCTTCCTCTAACACCGATGCCGTCGGACCCGAGAGTTCTTCGCCTCCGGCCATGTCACCGCCGTGGCCACCGTTTCCTAGAGCTGCAACCGAGCACATAGCCGTGCTCAGTGAACCCCCAGGAGGCCGTAGCACCCCTCCTTGCCACCTGCCGAGCTCCCTAACGCCGAACCCGAGCTCAGCCGAACTCCGGCCGTCGCCGCGAGCTCGCTTCCGACGAGCTCGGTCCACCCGAGCTACCCCCGCTTGCCCCGTTAGATGCACGTGATTGCCAGCTCCCCATAGAGCCTCTCTGCCGCCCATTTGGACGCCCGTGGGCGATTTCCGAGCCGCACCGCTGTCACGGGCCTCGCCAGTGTCGAGTCACCGGTGGGTTTGACCCCGCTGACCGGGGTTTGACCCCAGTTTGACCGCCTTGGTTGACTAACGTGTGGGCCATGCCCCTGTTTAGTTTAGGTCTTAGATAAGTTAGCGCTAATTAACCTAGTTAGTTGGTTGACTCACCGACAAGTGGGCCCAGGCTCTAATTAACCTAGGTTAGTGCTAACCTAACATTAACTAACTCTGTTAGTTAGTTGCTACACCAACATGTGGGTCCCAGCCATCAGGTTTGACCTGGGTTGGCGCCTTTGACCTGCTGACGTCACCCCGACGTCATGCTGACGCAGTTAACCTTTTTCTGGATTTATTCTTATTCAAGAAATTCCAGAAAATAACTAAAACTTCTAAAATTCACAGAAATTAATCTGTAACTCCAAATGAGATAATTTATATATGAAATTTGATCACAAAAATCCAATCTATCCATCTGTACTGGTTTCATGCATGTTAGAGAAACCAAACCTTGCTGTTTAGATGAAACAAGATAATGCATTTATATGAGTTCATATTTTGGGTTTGCATTTGAATCTTTGATTCAAATGAACTCAAACCACCCTATTCAAAGCTGCATTAGCCAGAATACACTCATTTTGCCATGTCATTGCATGCATCATATTGTTGCATATTGCCATGTAATGATTGTGTTACCGGTGTGATCTTCGTGGTAGGTTCTGCCTCCAAGGGTATTCACGAGTATCTAGCTAAAGGGCAGCACCCCTCTACCACTTCGCCAGGCAAGCAAAACCCCTTTGTTCATTCCGATACAATCCCAGTCTCTTGCTCCTGCTCTCTTTTACTGCATTAGGACAACATCGATTCAAGTGTTACATGCTGCGGTAGCTGAACCCCTTTTTCTCTGCATGACCTGTTATTGCCACAGTAAATAGATGAAACCCACTAGCATGAGTAGGAGTTGTTTGAGCCTTGATGTGCCTACCCATTCATGCTTGTTTGTCATGTCTGATACTGCTTAGAGTTGTGTCAGGTCTGATTCGTCGGGAATGAATTGGAATGGTGATGAACATGTCCTACTGTGTGTGAGCTAAGTGTGTGAACATGATTTCGTAAAGGTAGTGGTGAGAGGCCATGTAGGAGTACATGGTGGGTTGTCTCATTGAAACCTCCCTTGGGAACTGAGTTCTGTGTTTGTGATCCATGAACAGCTACTACCACGCGATGGGCCTGAAACCAATGGACCCTCTCGACTTATTAATCGCCTTGATCTCTGTCCAGGAGTTGCAACTAGTTTCCGGTGTTTGTAGGATATGTGTTGGAGGCCGTGCATAGCGCTGACCCTAGGTGTGGGCTATGATGCGGTAGATACACCGTGGCCCAGTGTACCGGGCGCCCGTTTGGTGTCTCGGGAACCCTGCACACATCGTTTGGGGCTGTGAGCGAAACCCCATCCGAATCTCCTCGCGTATGGAACCCGAATAGGCGATAAACCTAGACTAGATACTTGTGTGGTTAGTCAGGTCGTGGTCAACTCCCTAGCCAGGCTTCCGCTTCAAGGTTGCCGAGATACACGACGTGTACATGGTGGTAAGTGGCGAGAGTGTGTGTGAAGAAGTACACCCCTGCAGGGTTATAAATGATCTATTCGAATAGCCGTGTCCACAGTAAAGGACTTCTGGATTGCCTGTAAAGTTCATAGACAAGTGAAAGTGGATACTCTAAAATGCGCAAGATAAGTGTGAGTGCTATGAATGGCGTTCTCGTAGGGAGACAGGAGCGGATCCATAGTGGTGTATTGATATGGTGAATATGTGGACTCGTGTGCGCCACCTCAAAAGAGTTACTTGCTATCGTAGTTTAGGATAGCCACCGAGTCAAAGTTGGCTTGCTATAGTTAAACTCCATCACCCCCTTTCTTGATAATGATGCATATGTAGTTAGTTCTGATGTAAGTCTTGCTGGGTACATTTGCACTCACGTTTTCTTAATTTATGTTTTTTCATAGAGACTTCAGTCTCGCTAGTAGTTCCGTGTGGACTTCGACGTTTAGCTTGATATCTCAGCTACGATCTTGTGCCCTCGGTAGGATCTGGTAGATAGTCATGCTTCTCGGCCTTTTTCATTTGTAGATGTCTGTACTCAGACATGTCAAGCTTCCGCATGTGCTTTGACTTGTATGCTATGAATGTTGGGTCACAAGACCCATGTTGTAATATATGGCTCCTCGGAGCCTAATGAATAAATACTTTGAGTCGTAGAGCTTTGTTGTGATGCCATGTTGTATTTACACATATCGAGCATATTGTGTGTATGATTGAAATGATTGGTATGTATGGGATCCGACAACCTAGTTGTCTATCCTTGGTAGCCTCTCTCTTATGGGGAAATGTAGTCTAGTGCTTCCACTGAGCCATGGTAGTCTGCTACAGCCCGGTTTACCAGAGTCCTGTTAGCCCAGTTGCTACTGCTCCGAAACACTTAGACTGGCTGGCATGTGTCCTTCTTCGATCCTATGTCTATCCCTAGGGGGAAATGTCACGCGGTGTCTTTCGGAAGTCTTGTAGCCTGCTACAGCCCGGATTCCCGGAGTCCTGCTAGCCCTGTTGCTACAGCCCGAATTCACTCGCTGATGACCGACACGTTCGTTGCTGGGTCATGTATGCCTGTCCCTGTAAGTTAGTGCCACTTTGGGTTCATGACTAGTCATGTCGGCCCGGGTTCTCTATCATATGGATGCTAGCGACACTATTATATACGTGAGCCAAAAGGCGCAAACGGTCCTGGGCTAGGTAAGGTGGCACCCGTGGGAATACCGTGCGTGAGGCCGCAAAGTGATATGATGTGTTACATGCTATGACTTGGAATCGGGGTCCTGACAGCTTTGGTATCAAAGCCTGACTGCCTGTAGGATTACCAAGCCAAACTGGTCGAAGTTGAGTCTAGAACTGCTTTAGTTATATAAGGGAATTGAATGTGGAAGGGAACGTAAGGCTCTTTTTACTCCTTTACCTTATGCCCTTCTGATCTGAGTCAACCTCTTCTTTCCTACGGGGTTAAGAAACTAGGCTTTCTCCTCTATCTATCAGGTTCACGTGTTACTAATCCGTAGTAGCTTTTAGGATTGTTGTTATGAGCCCCAGTTCAGTTTCTACTATTTTTAGTATGTTGCTAATTGGATCAGAACCTTGATATTGTGTTGTTGAGTGGTTATGCCACTATTTTGTAGGATGTCTCAAATAATTTTGAGCATTTACAACCGTTATGCTGTCCGAGTCATCCCAGGTTTCTAAATAGTCTGATGCATTTGCAAACCCCTTCTTCCTGTTCCTGATGTCGATTTGGGCCAGATTAATCACACTATCGGTCAGTTGAGGTACTCTATTGCCTCGACATATATGTTGGAGCTATTATTATGACCCTAGGTGTTTTAGGGAGTCACCTAGTAATCTAGCCATGTTTTGTGTTTCCGGTGTGATGATTCTGGCCACCATTCTCGAAAGCATCCTGTGATGCCATTTAGTAGTAGGTATTCCATTCTTGGGTTCTTGAACCCGAGATTCACCCTACTTACCTCCTGTTGATAGTGTTTGCTCGTTCCTTTAGGATGTTAGTAACCTTTGCATTAGTCCTCGAGGTCCGTGGTATTTCCTTCTTCCAAATACTATGAACCACTTATGGCAGAAGTTTGTTGGATCAAAAGATCACAACAAGAGTGCTCTCGATGAGTTTCCCATTCTATATTGTGATTCTACCAGTCCTACCGTTCTGCATGGGTTGTCCGGAAGAAATTTTGAGCTTTGCTCGACATACTAATCAATGCATCCACAACTTGGAAATTATATGTTCCTTGAGTTGTTCCTCTTCAGTTGTATCCCGACCATCCCCTATCAATTGATAGCCAAGAGTATGTGTGCATTTGTGTTCATCAATGCCCTTTTATTCTTGTGGTCCGTCAAGCCATTCTATTCTGGAATGACTAGGAGAAACAAACTCCAGTACCTCGTCCATATCCAGGATTGGGTCAAAGTAGTTGTCTTCTGTTCTACAGATCAAATGCCAATCCAGCTTTTGCTCTGTTCTATCCTAGAGTATTACCCCCTTTATGTCAGGATTGCCATGAGAATTGCACCATCTCTTATGCACTCTTGACGCAATGATACTTCTTACCATCATTTTTCATTCCTCGGTCCCGTGTTGTCGCAACCGGAATGCCGGCAAGTGAACCATGATGTGTGAAATCAATACTCCTAGCAACTAGTTGCTAGGTAGCTAATGGACAATAATTTCTTTCTTAGCGTGTTGGATATTGAATCATCATCCTAAGATTGATCGTGCTACCTAGTCCATTTTTCCTGGTGCACTCTTTGATCAATGAGTTAGGATTGTGTTAGTCCCTCGCTCTCTTGATCATATTGTCTTACTCTGAAAAGCAAGATTATTCCCGAGCTTAGAAACATATCGGTGGTTCGTGATTTTCTTATTATCTCCTCGGAAGTATCACCAGGTTGCCCCCTGACTGTTATGTTGAGCTCGTGATCAAGTTGGTTTCTTGTAAACCACCCCTTCTCCAAGAATCTGTGTTGGATACCCTGAGCTAGTTGGTTAAGCTGAACAACAACTTGGAGAGTTGGAAGATGAAAGCTTGTCCGGCTTAGTTCATTCCAAAGGGATATCCTTGTGTGTGTGTGTTGAAGAAAGATGATATTTTCATCGATTGTTCCTCGGGATTGGTTGTTGAATCTATCGTCTTGTCCAAACCTTGATTTGAATGTGGGCTATTGTCAAGTCAAATGAGAACCAACGATGTTCATAATGTTGTCTTACTCGTGGTTGTTTCCTCGAGCATACACCGTTATATCTTTTGGGTCTGACCAATGCTATCACCTTGTTCACCTAATTATGGAATTCCATCTTCATGGAAATCTGGATGACCTGTTGTTGAGCCCATCGACAATATTTTCATCTTATCCATGATTCATGTTGAACATTAAGCTAGTGTTGGAAACTTTGAAAGCATTTCTTCATGCTAGCTCATGAAGCATATGTTTGGTATTAGAAGTGACTTCCTCTAGTTCACGTGCATTTGAAGCAAGTTGCCGCCATGAATTTGGGAAAGTTTGTCTCGCCTTCTCTGGAATCATCCCAAGTCAGTCATGCATACATGCGAAGTATTCTGTGGTCTAGAGACTTGCAACCTTCATTCTATATGAATCCCTAGCACACCAAGCCACTGATTGATTTGTTCAAGGAGAAGAAGTTTCTTCTTAAGAGCTAGACTTACGCAAGGACTTCGATATCCTCGATGATGGTTCCCCATCTGGACTCGGTAGTGTTTTATTATAAGACTACTATGTGGTCATGCTTGTCTGGGACAGCGTGTTCACAGGTTTGTAGAAAAACCGGCTCATGTTTTGGAGCTTACTACCATAGTCCATTTCCTGAGAATCTCGCAATTACATCTTGTCGATTGTGTTGCAAAATTTCATTTTCTTTCTAGACTCGATGAGTCTGGAATATCCTAACACCAACCAGATCTGAATCTCGGGCAGATATGATGGTTGGAACGTACTCCAAGAACTATATTGTTGGTCCCTCTATAACCGGTAACGTGGATGTCATGGCCAATACACCTAACCGGAAGGCCTATTATTGTAGTATCCTGGTTGAAGAAGTTAGTCAACTCCCCATAAGGATCTCGCAGGATCTGCCTCCGTAGTTATTCCTTATGGATTCTTGAGCTTCCGATGTCCGACCTTTTACTTGATGTTCTAGATATCAAACCATATCTATGAATGGATTACGCTAGCACATCAAGGAGAACATTAGAGGCGGAGTGCTAAATGTCTCTCGGTCGATCATCCAGATTTTGATCCCTTGGCCTCGCTAAGGTGAAATCTGAGAAAGTGTTATCTTTCTTTGCATCTGCATCTTCCACCATTATTCATCATGGTAGCATGTTGTGTTGCCAGGATCCTTGACACGGATATTGGCAGAACCTTGATGAATACGGAAATGCTCAAGTTCTTGAGAGCACGCGCAAGCACTAGGATTTATCGCCGGCATTAATTGGGATCCGTTCTCAGTTTCTTCGATTATGCCATAACCTTTCAAACAGTGGAATCTCTCTCTACTGTTGGGTTTCTCCCCAGTTACTAGAATCATTCCTAGCATTTGCATCTTGTTCCCAGCTTGCACCGCCATTGTGTCATCCTACTACGGACTACCCTTCTTAGTAATTACTGATAAGGATCATCTTCAAAGTGGTCCTACCACGGGTTCCATCCATCTCCGATGATAAGAAAAAATCATCCATTGCGTTGTCTTCAACAAGGTAGTCCACATCATCCATCCTAGTCCAAGTATGCCATCTCTTCGAGCTACCTCAAACGATCAATTGAAAATTGCTCTAAGTTGGTATGAAGAATTTCAATGATCTATGGATCAAAAGTAATTCTTTTTGCCACTTAAGGGAACAATCCAACGAGTCACTTTTCCCAAGGTGCCCCGTTACGGGATCATGGCAATTATTTCCTCGCCACCTTGACACCATCCACCATCTTTCTAAGCGTGGAATTGCTGCCCACAAATCAAACCCCGTCGTTTGTTCTTCCATCCCTCTCGATGTGTTCTGTGTCTCAACTCAAGATGTTTCAACATCTCATTCCGCGAGTGGATCTTGTATAGCTCGATCTTCGAGAAGATCAATCTTAGTATAGTTTCTTTCTGTCGTCATCGCGTGGATGAAGATCTCAAAAGCAAGGATGTCAAGATCAACGTATGCAATGAATCAACAACCTTTTGGGGTGCAACCTGGATCGTGAAGATCATGTTGGTCTTGTGCCCCCCTTCCTTCTTACCTCACATCCTGAATCTCGAGCCGAGATTCTTGTGTAGTGGGGGTGAGTTGTCACATCCCTAGCTTTACCCTGGCCTTGGACTAGTTTGGTTGCTGCATCATGTTTAAATTCAATTGAAATTTGAATTGAGGAATTTTCCAAGCCTCGAAAACCTCTAAAAATAACCAACATTTAAATCTCATCAAATGAGTCCAAGAAAATGTTCCTGTTATTCTGTGAAAATATTGGCATGAGGTGAAATTCAAACCAATATTTTGGGAGTCACAGAAATAATTTATTTGGGCCTTTGATTTAAATCAATAATATATTTGGGTTGGAATTATTTCTGTTATATAAGAAATAATGTCCAAATAATCCCAAACTGAAATGTTTCATGTTGGGTTTATTCCATA